>NW_026735466.1:0-125714 GCF_949786415.1 Peromyscus eremicus | reverse complement strand
GAATGAGTGTATCCCTGTGGAGGTGTGCACACTGAACTGTTAGAATGAGTGTGCCCACATGGAGGTGTGCACACTGAACAGTTAGAATGAGTGTGTCCACATGGAGGTGTGCACACTGAACTGTTAGAATGAGTGTGCCCACATGGTGGTGTGCACAATGAACTTTTAGAATGAGTGTGTACACATGGAGGTGTGCACACTGAACTGTTAGAATGTGTCCACATGGAGGTGTGCACACTGAAGTGTTAGAATGAGTGTGTCCCTGTGGAGGTGTGCACACTGAAATGATAGAAAGAGTGTGTCCACATGGACGTGTGCACACCGAAGTGTTAGAATTTGTCCACATGGAGGTGTGCACACTGAACTGTTAGAATGAGTGTGTCCACATGTAGGTGTGCACACTGAACTCTTAGAATGAGTGTGTCCACATGGAGGTGTGCACACTGAACTTTTAGAATGAGTGTGCCCACATGGAGGTGTGCACACTGAAATGTTAGAATGAGTGTGCCCACATGGAGGTGTGCACACTGAAATGTTAGAATGATTGTGTCCACATGCAGGTGTGCACACTGAACTGTTAGAATGAGTGTGTCCCTGTGGAGGTGTGCACACTGAACTGTTAGAATGAGTGTGCCCACATGGAGGTGTGCACACTGAACTGTTAGAATGAGTGTGTCTTTGTGGAGGTGTGCACACTGAACTGTTAGAATGAGTGTGTCCACATGGAGGTGTGCACACTGAACTGTTAGAATGTGTGTGTCCACATGGAGGTGTACACACTGAAATGTTAGAATGAGTATGTCCACATAGATGTGTGCACACTGAAGTGTTAGAATTTATCCACATGGAGGTGTGCACACTGAACAGTTAGAATGACTGTGTAGACATGGAGGTGTGCACACTGAACTGTTAGAATGAGTGTGCCCACATGGAGTTGTGCACACTGAACTGATAGAATGAGTTTGTCCCTGTGGAGGTGTGCACACTGAACTGTTAGAATGAGTGTGTCCACATGGAGGTGTGCACACTGAACTCTTAGAATGATTGTGTCCACATGCAGTTGTGCACACTGAACTGTTAGAATGAGTGTGTCCCTGTGGAGGTGTGCACACTGAACTGTTAGAATGAGTGTGTCCACATGGAGGTGTGCAAACTGAATTGTTAGAATGTCTGTGTCCACATGGAGGTGTGCACACTGAACTGTTAGAATGATTGTGTCCACATGGAGGTGTGCAAACTGAACTGTAAGATTGTCTGTGTCCACATGGAGGTGGGCACACTGAACTGTTAGAATGAGTGTGCCCACATGGAGGGGTGCACACTGAAATGTTAGAATGAGTGTGTCCACATGGAGGTGTGCACACTGAACTGTTAGAATGAGTGTGCCCACATGGAGGTGTGCACACTGAACTGTTAGAATATGTGCACATGGAGGTGTGCACAATGTAATGTTACAATGAGTGTGTCCACATGGAGGTGTGCACACTGAACTGTTAGAATGAGTGTGTCCACATGGAGGTGTGCACACTGAACTGTTAGAATGAGTGTGTCCACATGGAAGTGTGCACACTGAACTGTCAGAATGAGTGTGTCCACATGGAGTTGTGCACACTGAACTGTTAGATTGTGTCCACATGGAGGTGTGCACACTGAACTGTTAGAATGATTGTGTCCACATGGAGTTGTGCACACTGAACTGTTAGAATGGGTGTATCCCTGTGGAGGTGTGCACAATGAACTGTTAAAATGAGTGTGTCCACATGGAGGTGTGCACTCTGAACTGTTAGAATGAGTGTGTCCACATGGAGGTGTGCACACTGAACTGTTAGAATGAGTGTGTCCCTGTGGAGGTGTGCACACTGAACTGTTAGAATGAGTGTGCCCACATGGAGGTGTGCACACTGAAATGTTAGAATGAGTATGTCCCTGTGGAGGTGTGCACCGTGAACTGTTAGAATGAGTGTGTCCACATGGAGGTGTGCACACTGAACTGTTAGAATGTGTGTGTCCACATGGAGGTGTGCACACTGAACTGTTAGAATGAGTGTGTCCACATGGAGTTGTGCACACTGAACTGTTAGATTGTGTCTACATGGAGGTGTGCACACTGAACTGTTAGAATGATTGTGTCCACATGGAGGTGTGCACACTGAACTGTTAGAATGGGTGTATCCCTGTGGAGGTGTGCACAATGAAGTGTTAAAATGAGTGTGTCCACATGGAGGTGTGCACACTGAACTGTTAGAATGAGTGTGTCCACATGGAGGTGTGCACACTGAACTGTTAGAATGAGTGTGTCCACATGGAGGTGTGAACACTGAACTGTTAGAATGAGTATGCCAACATGGAGGTGTGCACACTGAACTGTTAGAATGATTGTGTCCACATGCAGGTGTGCACACTGAACTGTTAGAATGAGTGTGTCCCTGTGGAGGTGTGCACACTGAACTGTTAGAATGATTATGTCCACATGGATGTGTGCACACTGAACTGTTAGAATGAGTGTGTCCACATGGAGGTGTGCACACTGAACTGTTAGAATGAGTGTGTCCCGGTGGAGGTGTGCACACTGAACTGTTAGAATGAGTGTGTCCACATAGAGGTGTGCACACTGAACTGTTAGAATGAGTGTGTCCACATGGAGGTGTGCACACCGAACTGTTAGAATTTGGCCATATGGAGGTGTGCATACTGAACTGTTAGAATGAGTGTGTCCACATGGAGGTGTGCACACTGAACTGTTAGAATGAGTGTGTCCACATGGAGGTGTGCACACTGAACTGTTAGTATGAGTGTGCCCACATGGAGGTGTGCACACTGAACTGTTAGAATGAGTGTGTCCCTGTGGAGGTGTGCACACTGAACTGTTAGAATGAGTGTGCCCACATGGAGGTGTGCACACTGAACTGTTAGAATGATTGTGTCCACATGCAGGTGTGCACACTGAACTGTTAGAATGAGTGTGTCCCTGTGGAGGTGTGCACAGTGAACTGTTAGAATGATTGTGTCCACATGGAGGTGTGCACACTGAACTGTTAGAATGAATGTGCCCACATGGAGGGGTGCACACTGAAATGTTAGAATGAGTGTGTCCACATGGAGGTGTGCACACTGAACTGTTAGAATGAGTGTGCCCACATGGAGGTGTGCACACTGAACTGTTAGAATATGTGCACATGGAGGTGTGCACAATGTAATGTTAGAATGAGTGTGTCCACATGGAGGTGTGCACACTGAACTGTTAGAATGAGTGTGTCCACATGGAGGTGTGCACACTGAACTGTTAGAATGTGTCCACATGCAGGTGTGCACACTGAACTGTTAGAATGATTGTGTCCACATGGAGGTGTGCACACTGAACTGTTAGAATGAGTGTGTCCCTCTGGAGGTGTGCACATTGAACTGTTAAAATGAGAGTGTCCCTGTGGAGGTGTGCACACTGAACTGTAAGAATGAGTGTGCCCACATGGAGGTGTGCACACTGAACTGTTAGAATGAGTGTGTCCACATGGAGGTGTGCACACTGAACTGTTAGAATGAGTGTGCCCACATGGAGGTGTGCACAATGAACTGTTAGAATGAGTGTGTCCACATGGAGGTTTGCACACTGATCTGTTAGAATGAGTGTGCCCACATGGAGGTGTGCACACTGAACTGGTAGAATGAGTGTGTCCACATGGAGGTGTGCACACTGAACTGTTAGAATGTGTCCACATGGAGGTGTGCACACTGAACTGTTAGAATGATTATGTCAACATGGAGGTGTGCACACTGAACTGTTAGAATGAGTGTGTCCCTGTGGAGGTGTGCACACTGAAATGTTAGAAAGAGTGTGTCCACATGGACGTGTGAACACCGAAGTGTTAGAATTTTTCCACATGGAGGTGTGCACACTGAACTGTTAGAATGAGTGTGTCCACATGGAGGTGTGCACACTGAACTGTTAGAATGAGTGTGTCCACATGGAGGTGTGCACACTGAACTGTTAGAATGAGTGTGTCCACATGGAGGTGTGCACACTGAACTGTTAGAATGATTGTGTCCACATGGAGGTGTGCACTCTGAACTGTTACAATGAGTGTGCCCACATGGAGGTGTGCACACTGAACTGTTAGAATGAGTGTGCCCACATGGAGGTGTGCACACTGAACTCTTAGAATGATTGTGTCCACATGCAGTTGTGCACACTGAACTGTTAGAATGAGTGTGTCCCTGTGGAGGTGTGCACACTAAACTGTTAGAATGAGTGTGTCCACATGGAGGTGTGCAAACTGAACTCTTAGAATGTCTGTGTCCACATGGAGGTGTGCACACTGAACTGTTAGAATGATTGTGTCCACATGGAGGTGTGCAAACTGAACTGTAAGATTGTCTGTGTCCACATTGAGGTATGCACACTGAACTGTTAGAATGAGTGTGCCCACATGGAGGGGTGCACACTGAAATGTTAGAATGAGTGTGTCCACATGGAGGTGTGCACACTGAACTGTTAGAATGAGTGTGCCCACATGGAGGTGTGCACACTGAACTGTTAGAATATGTGCACATGGAGGTGTGCACAATGTAATGTTAGAATGAGTGTGTCCACATGGAGGTGTGCACACTGAACTGTTAGAATGAGTGTGTCCACATGGAGGTGTGCAAACTGAACTGTAAGATTGTCTGTGTCCACATGGAGGTGGGCACACTGAACTATTAGAATGAGTGTGCCCACATGGAGGGGTGCACACTGAAATGTTAGAATGAGTGTGTCCACATGGAGGTGTGCACACTGAACTGTTAGAATGAGTGTGTCCACATGGAGGTGTGCACACTGAACTGTTAGAATGAGTGTGTCCACATGGAGGTGTGAACACTGAACTGTTAGAATGAGTATGCCCACATGGAGGTGTGCACACTGAACTGTTAGAATGATTGTGTCCACATGCAGGTGTGCACACTGAACTGTTAGAATGAGTGTGTCCCTGTGGAGGTGTGCACACTGAACTGTTAGAATGATTATGTCCACATGGATGTGTGCACACTGAACTGTTAGAATGAGTGTGTCCACATGGAGGTGTGCACACTGAACTGTTAGAATGAGTGTGTCCCGGTGGAGGTGTGCACACTGAACTGTTAGAATGAGTGTGTCCACATAGAGGTGTGCACACTGAACTGTTAGAATGAGTGTGTCCACATGGAGGTGTGCACACCGAACTGTTAGAATTTGGCCATATGGAGGTGTGCATACTGAACTGTTAGAATGAGTGTGTCCACATGGAGGTGTGCACACTGAACTGTTAGAATGAGTGTGTCCACATGGAGGTGTGCACACTGAACTGTTAGTATGAGTGTGCCCACATGGAGGTGTGCACACTGAACTGTTAGAATGAGTGTGTCCCTGTGGAGGTGTGCACACTGAACTGTTAGAATGAGTGTGCCCACATGGAGGTGTGCACACTGAACTGTTAGAATGATTGTGTCCACATGCAGGTGTGCACACTGAACTGTTAGAATGAGTGTGTCCCTGTGGAGGTGTGCACAGTGAACTGTTAGAATGATTGTGTCCACATGGAGGTGTGCACACTGAACTGTTAGAATGAGTGTGCCCACATGGAGGGGTGCACACTGAAATGTTAGAATGAGTGTGTCCACATGGAGGTGTGCACACTGAACTGTTAGAATGAGTGTGCCCACATGGAGGTGTGCACACTGAACTGTTAGAATATGTGCACATGGAGGTGTGCACAATGTAATGTTAGAATGAGTGTGTCCACATGGAGGTGTGCACACTGAACTGTTAGAATGAGTGTGTCCACATGGAGGTGTGCACACTGAACTGTTAGAATGTGTCCACATGCAGGTGTGCACACTGAACTGTTAGAATGATTGTGTCCACATGGAGGTGTGCACACTGAACTGTTAGAATGAGTGTGTCCCTCTGGAGGTGTGCACATTGAACTGTTAAAATGAGAGTGTCCCTGTGGAGGTGTGCACACTGAACTGTAAGAATGAGTGTGCCCACATGGAGGTGTGCACACTGAACTGTTAGAATGAGTGTGTCCACATGGAGGTGTGCACACTGAACTGTTAGAATGAGTGTGCCCACATGGAGGTGTGCACAATGAACTGTTAGAATGAGTGTGTCCACATGGAGGTTTGCACACTGATCTGTTAGAATGAGTGTGCCCACATGGAGGTGTGCACACTGAACTGGTAGAATGAGTGTGTCCACATGGAGGTGTGCACACTGAACTGTTAGAATGTGTCCACATGGAGGTGTGCACACTGAACTGTTAGAATGATTATGTCAACATGGAGGTGTGCACACTGAACTGTTAGAATGAGTGTGTCCCTGTGGAGGTGTGCACACTGAAATGTTAGAAAGAGTGTGTCCACATGGACGTGTGAACACCGAAGTGTTAGAATTTTTCCACATGGAGGTGTGCACACTGAACTGTTAGAATGAGTGTGTCCACATGGAGGTGTGCACACTGAACTGTTAGAATGAGTGTGTCCACATGGAGGTGTGCACACTGAACTGTTAGAATGAGTGTGTCCACATGGAGGTGTGCACACTGAACTGTTAGAATGATTGTGTCCACATGGAGGTGTGCACTCTGAACTGTTACAATGAGTGTGCCCACATGGAGGTGTGCACACTGAACTGTTAGAATGAGTGTGCCCACATGGAGGTGTGCACACTGAACTCTTAGAATGATTGTGTCCACATGCAGTTGTGCACACTGAACTGTTAGAATGAGTGTGTCCCTGTGGAGGTGTGCACACTAAACTGTTAGAATGAGTGTGTCCACATGGAGGTGTGCAAACTGAACTCTTAGAATGTCTGTGTCCACATGGAGGTGTGCACACTGAACTGTTAGAATGATTGTGTCCACATGGAGGTGTGCAAACTGAACTGTAAGATTGTCTGTGTCCACATTGAGGTATGCACACTGAACTGTTAGAATGAGTGTGCCCACATGGAGGTGTGCACACTGAACTGTTAGAATATGTGCACATGGAGGTGTGCACAATGTAATGTTAGAATGAGTGTGTCCACATGGAGGTGTGCACACTGAACTGTTAGAATGAGTGTGTCCACATGGAGGTGTGCAAACTGAACTGTAAGATTGTCTGTGTCCACATTGAGGTATGCACACTGAACTGTTAGAATGAGTGTGCCCACATGGAGGTGTGCACACTGAACTGTTAGAATATGTGCACATGGAGGTGTGCACAATGTAATGTTAGAATGAGTGTGTCCACATGGAGGTGTGCACACTGAACTGTTAGAATGAGTGTGTCCACATGGAGGTGTGCACACTGAACTGTTAGAATGAGTGTGTCCACATGGAGGTGTGCACACTGAACTGTTAGAATGATTGTGTCCACATGGAGGTGTGCACTCTGAACTGTTACAATGAGTGTGCCCACATGGAGGTGTGCACACTGAACTGTTAGAATGAGTGTGCCCACATGGAGGTGTGCACACTGAACTCTTAGAATGATTGTGTCCACATGCAGTTGTGCACACTGAACTGTTAGAATGAGTGTGTCCCTGTGGAGGTGTGCACACTAAACTGTTAGAATGAGTGTGTCCACATGGAGGTGTGCAAACTGAACTCTTAGAATGTCTGTGTCCACATGGAGGTGTGCACACTGAACTGTTAGAATGATTGTGTCCACATGGAGGTGTGCAAACTGAACTGTAAGATTGTCTGTGTCCACATTGAGGTATGCACACTGAACTGTTAGAATGAGTGTGCCCACATGGAGGTGTGCACACTGAACTGTTAGAATATGTGCACATGGAGGTGTGCACAATGTAATTTTAGAATGAGTGTGTCCACATGGAGGTGTGCACACTGAACTGTTAGAATGAGTGTGTCCACATGGAGGTGTGCACACTGAACTGTTAGAATGAGTGTGTCCACATGGAAGTGTGCACACTGAACTGTCAGAATGAGTGTGTCCACATGGAGGTGTGCATACTGAACTGTTAGAATGAGTGTATCCCTGTGGAGGTGTGCACACTGAACTGTTAGAATGAGTGTGCCCACATGCAGGTGTGCACACTGACAGTTAGAATGAGTGTGTCCACATGGAGGTGTGCACACTGAACTGTTAGAATGAGTGTGCCCACATTGTGGTTTGCACAATGAACTTTTAGAATGAGTGTGTACACATGGAGGTGTGCACACTGAACTGTTAGAAATGAGTGTGCCCACATGGAGGTGTGCACACTGAACTGTTAGAATGAGTGTGTCCACATGGAGGTGTGCACACTGAACTGTTAGAATGAGTGTGTCCACATGGAGTTGTGCACACTGAACTGTTAGAATGAGTGTGCCCACATGGAGGTGTGCACACTGAACTGTTAGAATGAGTGTGTCCACATGGAGTTGTGCACACTGAACTGTTAGATTGTGTCCACATGGAGGTGTGCACACTGAACTGTTAGAATGATTGTGTCCACATGGAGTTGTGCACACTGAACTGTTAGAATGGGTGTATCCCTGTGGAGGTGTGCACAATGAACTGTTAAAATGAGTGTGTCCCTGTGGAGGTGTGCACCGTGAACTGTTAGAATGAGTGTGTCCACATGGAGGTGTGCACACTGAACTGTTAGAATGTGTGTGTCCACATGGAGGTGTGCACACTGAACTGTTAGAATGAGTGTGTCCACATGGAGTTGTGCACACTGAACTGTTAGATTGTGTCCACATGGAGGTGTGCACACTGAACTGTTAGAATGATTGTGTCCACATGGAGGTGTGCACACTGAACTGTTAGAATGGGTGTATCCCTGTGGAGGTGTGCACAATGAAGTGTTAAAATGAGTGTGTCCACATGGAGGTGTGCACACTGAACTGTTAGAATGAGTGTGTCCACATGGAGGTGTGCACACTGAACTGTTAGAATGAGTGTGTCCACATGGAGGTGTGAACACTGAACTGTTAGAATGAGTATGCCCACATGGAGGTGTGCACACTGAACTGTTAGAATGATTGTGTCCACATGCAGGTGTGCACACTGAACTGTTAGAATGAGTGTGTCCCTGTGGAGGTGTGCACACTGAACTGTTAGAATGATTATGTCCACATGGATGTGTGCACACTGAACTGTTAGAATGAGTGTGTCCACATGGAGGTGTGCACACTGAACTGTTAGAATGAGTGTGTCCCTGTGGAGGTGTGCACACTGAACTGTTAGAATGAGTGTGTCCACATAGAGGTGTGCACACTGAACTGTTAGAATGAGTGTGTCCACATGGAGGTGTGCACACCGAACTGTTAGAATTTGTCCATATAGAGGTGTGCATACTGAACTGTTAGAATGAGTGTGTCCACATGGAGGTGTGCACACTGAACTGTTAGAATGAGTGTGTCCACATGGAGGTGTGCACACTGAACTGTTAGTATGAGTGTGCCCACATGGAGGTGGGCACACTGAACTGTTAGAATGAGTGTGTCCCTGTGGAGGTGTGCACACTGAACTGTTAGAATGAGTGTGCCCACATGGAGGTGTGCACACTGAACTGTTAGAATGATTGTGTCCACATGCAGGTGTGCACACTGAACTGTTAGAATGAGTGTGTCCCTGTGGAGGTGTGCACAGTGAACTGTTAGAATGATTGTGTCCACATGGAGGTGTGCACACTGAACTGTTAGAATGAGTGTGCCCACATGGAGGGGTGCACACTGAAATGTTAGAATGAGTGTGTCCACATGGAGGTGTGTACACTGAACTGTTAGAATGAGTGTGCCCACATGGAGGTGTGCACACTGAACTGTTAGAATATGTGCACATGGAGGTGTGCACACTGAACTGTTAGAATGAGTGTGTCCACATGGAGGTGTGCACACTGAACTGTTAGAATGAGTGTGTCCACATGGAGGTGTGCACACTGAACTGTTAGAATGTGTCCACATGGAGGTGTGCACACTGAACTGTTAGAATGATTGTGTCACCTGGAGGTGTGCACACTGAACTGTTAGAATGAGTGTGTCCCTCTGGAGGTGTGCACATTGAACTGTTAAAATGAATGTGTCCCTGTGGATGTGTGCACACTGAACTGTAAGAATGAGTGTGCCCACATGGAGGTGTGCACACTGAACTGTTAGAATGAGTGTGTCCACATGGAGGTGTGCACACTGAACTGTTAGAATGAGTGTGCCCACATGGAGGTGTGCACAATGAACTGTTAGAATAAGTGTGTCCACATGGAGGTTTGCACACTGATCTGTTAGAATGAGTGTGCCCACATGAAGGTGTGCACACTGAACTGGTAGAATGAGTGTGTCCACATGGAGGTGTGCACACTGAACTGTTAGAATGTGTCCACATGGAGGTGTGCACACTGAACTGTTAGAATGATTATGTCAACATGGAGGTGTGCACACTGAACTGTTAGAATGAGTGTGTCCCTGTGGAGGTGTGCACACTGAAATGTTAGAAAGAGTGTGTCCACATGGACGTGTGAACACCGAAGTGTTAGAATTTTTCCACATGGAGGTGTGCACACTGAACTGTTAGAATGAGTGTGTCCACATGGAGGTGTGCACACTGAACTGTTAGAATGAGTGTGTCCACATGGAGGTGTGCACACTGAACTGTTAGAATGAGTGTGTCCACATGGAGGTGTGCACACTGAACTGTTAGAATGAGTGTGTCCACATGGAGGTGTGCACACTGAACTGTTAGAATGATTGTGTCCACATGGAGGTGTGCACTCTGAACTCTTACAATGAGTGTGCCCACATGGAGGTGTGCACACTGAACTGTTAGAATGAGTGTGCCCACATGGAGGTGTGCACACTGAACTCTTAGAATGATTGTGTCCACATGCAGTTGTGCACTCTGAACTGTTAGAATGAGTGTGTCCCTGTGGAGGTGTGCACACTAAACTGTTAGAATGAGTGTGTCCACATGGAGGTGTGCAAACTGAACTGTTAGAATGTCTGTGTCCACATGGAGGTGTGCACACTGAACTGTAAGAATGATTGTGTCCACATGGAGGTGTGCAAACTGAACTGTAAGATTGTCTGTGTCCACATTGAGGTGTGCACACTGAACTGTTAGAATGAGTGTGCCCACATGGAGGGGTGCACACTGAAATGTTAGAATGAGTGTGTCCACATGGAGGTGTGCACACTGAACTGTTAGAATGAGTGTGCCCACATGGAGGTGTGCACACTGAACTGTTAGAATATGTGCACATGGAGGTGTGCACAATGTAATGTTAGAATGAGTGTGTCCACATGGAGGTGTGCACACTGAACTGTTAGAATGAGTGTGTCCACATGGAGGTGTGCACACTGAACTGTTAGAATGAGTGTGTCCCCATGGAAGTGTGCACACTGAACTGTCAGAATGAGTGTGTCCACAAGGAGGTGTGCATACTGAACTGTTAGAATGAGTGTATCCCTGTGGAGGCGTGCACACTGAACTGTTAGAATGAGTGTGCCCACATGGAGGTGTGCACACTGAACAGTTAGAATGAGTGTGTCCACATGGAGGTGTGCACACTGAACTGTTAGAATGAGTGAGCCCACATGGTGGTGTGCACAATGAACTTTTAGAATGAGTGTGTACACATGGAGGTGTGCACACTGAACTGTTAGAAATGAGTGTGCCCACATGGAGGTGTGCACACTGAATGTTAGAATGAGTGTGTCCACATGGAGGTGTGCACACTGAACTGTTAGAATGAGTGTGTCCACATGGAGTTGTGCACACTGAACTGTTAGAATGAGTGTGCCCACATGGAGGTGTGCACAATGAACTGTTAGAATGAGTGTGTCCACATGGAGTTGTGCACACTGAACTGTTAGATTGTGTCCACATGGAGGTGTGCACACTGAACTGTTAGAATGATTGTGTCCACATGGAGGTGTGCACACTGAACTGTTAGAATGGATGTTTCCCTGTGGAGGTGTGCACAATGAAGTGTTAAAATGAGTGTGTACACATGGAGGTGTGCACACTGAACTGTTAGAATGAGTGTGTCCACATGGAGGTGTGCACACTGAACTGTTAGAATGAGTGTGTCCACATGGAGGTGTGAACACTGAACTGTTAGAATGAGTATGCCCACATGGAGGTGTGCACACTGAACTGTTAGAATGATTGTGTCCACATGCAGGTGTGCACACTGAACTGTTAGAATGTGTGTGTCCCTGTGGAGGTGTGCACACTGAACTGTTAGAATGATTATGTCCACATGGATGTGTGCACACTGAACTGTTAGAATGAGTGTGTCCACATGGAGGTGTGCACACTGAACTGTTAGAATGAGTGTGTCCCTGTGGAGGTGTGCACACTGAACTGTTAGAATGAGTGTGTCCACATAGAGGTGTGCACACTGAACTGTTAGAAAGAGTGTGTCCACATGGAGGTGTGCACACCGAACTGTTAGAATTTGTTCATATGGAGGTGTGCATTCTGAACTGTTAGAATGAGTGTGTCCACATGGAGGTGTGCACACTGAACTGTTAGAATGAGTGTGTCCACATGGAGGTGTGCACACTGAACTGTTAGTATGAGTGTGCCCACATGGAGGTGTGCACACTGAACTGTTAGAATGAGTGTGTCCCTGTGGAGGTGTGCACACTGAACTGTTAGAATGAGTGTGCCCACATGGAGGTGTGCACACTGAAATGTTAGAATGAGTGTGTCCCTGTGGAGGTGTGCACCGTGAACTGTTAGAATGAGTGTGTCCACATGGAGGTGTGCACACTGAACTGTTAGAATGTGTGTGTCCACATGGAGGTGTGCACACTGAACTGTTAGAATGAGTGTGTCCACATGGAGTTGTGCACACTGAACTGTTAGATTGTGTCCACATGGAGGTGTGCACACTGAACTGTTAGAATGATTGTGTCCACATGGAGGTGTGCACACTGAAATGTTTGAATGGGTGTATCCCTGTGGAGGTGTGCACAATGAAGTGTTAAAATGAGTGTGTCCACATGGAGGTGTGCACACTGAACTGTTAGAATGAGTGTGTCCACATGGAGGTGTGCACACTGAACTGTTAGAATGAGTGTGTCCACATGGAGGTGTGAACACTGAACTGTTAGAATGAGTATGCCCACATGGAGGTGTGCACACTGAACTGTTAGAATGATTGTGTCCACATGCAGGTGTGCACACTGAACTGTTAGAATGAGTGTGTCCCTGTGGAGGTGTGCACACTCAACTGTTAGAATGATTATGTCCACATGGATGTGTGCACACTGAACTGTTAGAATGAGTGTGTCCACATGGAGGTGTGCACACTGAACTGTTAGAATGAGTGTGTCCCTGTGGAGGTGTGCACACTGAACTGTTAGAATGAGTGTGTCCACATGGAGGTGTGCACACTGAACTGTTAGAATGTGTCCACATGGAGGTGTGCACACTGAACTGTTAGAATGATTATATCCACATGGAGGTGTGCACACTGAACTGTTAGAATGAGTGTGTCCCTGTGGAGGTGTGCACACTGAAATGTTAGAAAGAGTGTGTTCACATGGACGTGTGAACACCGAAGTGTTAGAATTTTTCCACATGGAGGTGTGCACACTGAACTGTTAGAATGAGTGTGTCCACATGGAGGTGTGCACACTGAACTCTTAGAATGAGTGTGTCCACATGGAGGGGTGCACACTGAACTGTTAGAATGAGTGTGTCCACATGGAGTTGTGCACACTGAACTGTTAGAATGAGTGTTTCCACATGGAGGTGTGCACACTGAACTGTTAGAATGATTGTGTCCACATGGAGGTGTGCACTCTGAACTGTTACAATGAGTGTGCCCACATTGAGGTGTGCACACTGAACTGTTAGATTGAGTGTGCCCACATGGAGGTGTGCACACTGAACTCTTAGAATGATTGTGTCCACATGCAGTTGTGCACACTGAACCGTTAGAATGAGTGTGTCCCTGTGGAGGTGTGCACACTGAACTGTTAGAATGAGTGTGTCCACATGGAGGTGTGCAAACTGAACTGTTAGAATGTCTGTGTCCACATGGAGGTGTGCACACTGAACTGTTAGAATGATTGTGTCCACATGGAGGTGTGCAAACTGAACTGTAAGATTGTCTGTGTCTACATGGAGGTGTGCACACTGAACTGTTAGAATGAGTGTGCCCACATGGAGGGGTGCACACTGAACTGTTAGAATGAGTGTGCCCACATGGAGGTGTGCACACTGAACTGTTAGAATATGTGCACATGGAGGTGTGCACAATGTAATATTAGAATGAGTGTGTCCACATGGAGGTGTGCACACTGAACTGTTAGAATGAGTGTGTCCACATGGAGGTGTGCACACTGAACTGTTAGAATGAGTGTGTCCACATGGAAGTGTGCACACTGAACTGTCAGAATGAGTGTGTCCACATGGAGGTGTGCATACTGAACTGTTAGAATGAGTGTATCCCTGTGGAGGTGTGCACACTGAACTGTTAGAATGAGTGTGCCCACATGGAGGTGTGCACACTGAACAGTTAGAATGAGTGTGTCCACATGGAGGTGTGCACACTGAACTGTTAGATTGAGTGTGCCCACATGGTGGTGTGCACAATGAACTTTTAGAATGAGTGTGTACACATGGAGGTGTGCACACTGAACTGTTAGAAATGAGTGTGCCCACATGGAGGTGTGCACACTGAACTGTTAGAATGAGTGTGTCCACATGGAGGTGTGCACACTGAACTGTTAGAATGAGTGTGTCCACATGGAGTTGTGCACACTGAACTGTTAGAATGAGTGTGCCCACATGGAGGTGTGCACACTGAACTGTTAGAATGAGTGTGTCCACATGGAGTTGTGCACACTGAACTGTTAGCTTGTGTCCACATGGAGGTGTGCACACTGAACTGTTAGAATGATTGTGTCCACATGGAGTTGTGCACACTGAACTGTTAGAATGGGTGTATCCCTGTGGAGGTGTGCACAATGAACTGTTAAAATGAGTGTGTCCACATGTAGGTGTGCACACTGAACTGTTAGAATGAGTGTGTCCACATGGAGGTGTGCACACTGAACTGTTAGAATGAGTGTGTCCCTGTGGAGGTGTGCACACTGAACTGTTAGAATGAGTGTGCCCACATGGAGGTGTGCACACTGAAATGTTAGAATGAGTGTGTCCCTGTGGAGGTGTGCACAGTGAACTGTTAGAATGAGTGTGTCCACATGGAGGTGTGCACACTGAACTGTTAGAATGTGTGTGTCCACATGGAGGTGTGCACACTGAACTGTTAGAATGAGTGTGCCCACATGGAGGTGTGCACAATGAACTGTTAGAATGAGTGTGTCCACATGGAGGTGTGCACATTGAACTGTTAGAATGAGTGTGTCCACATGGAGGTGTGCACACTGAACTGTTAGAATGAGTGTGCCCACATGGAGGTGTGCACACTGAAGTGTTAGAATTTATCCACATGGAGGTGTGCACACTGAACAGTTAGAATGACTGTGTAGACATGGAGGTGTGCACACTGAACTGTTAGAATGAGTGTGCCCACATGGAGTTGTGCACACTGAACTGTTAGAATGAGTGTGTCCCTGTGGAGGTGTGCACACTGAAATGTTAGAATGAGTGTATCCACATGGAGGTGTGCACACTGAACTGTTATAATGTGTGTGTCCACATGGAGGTGTGCACACTGAACTGTTAGAATGAGTGTGCCCACATGGAGGTGTGCACACTGAATTGTTAGAATGAGTGTGCCCACCTGGAGTTGTGCACTCTGAACTGTTAGAATGATTGTGTCCACATGGATGTGTGCAAACTGAACTGTTAGAATGTCTGTGTCCACATGGAGGTGTGCACACTGAACTGTTAGAATGAGTGTGCTCACATAAAGGTGTGCACACTGAAATGTTAGAATGAGTGTGTCCACATGGAGGTGTTCACACTGAACTGTTAAAATGAGTGTGTCCACATGGAGGTGTGCACACTGAACTGTTAGAATATGTGCACATGGAGGTGTGCACAATGTAATGTTAGAATGAGTGTGTCCACATGGAGGTGTGCACACTGAACTGTTAGGATGAGTGTGTCCACATGGAGGTGTGCACACTGAACTGCTAGAATGAGTGTGTCCACATGAAAGTGTGCACACTGAACTGTTAGAATGAGTGTGCCCACATGGAGGTGTGCACACTGCACTGTCAGAATGAGTGTGTCCACATGGAGGTGTGTACACTGAACTGTTAGAATGAGTGTATCCCTGTGGAGGTGTGCACACTGAACTGTTAGAATGAGTGTGCCCACATGGAGGTGTGCACACTGAACAGTTAGAATGAGTGTGTCCACATGGAGGTGTGCACACTGAACTGTTACAATGAGTGTGCCCACATGGTGGTGTGCACACTGAACTGTTAGAATGAGTGTGCCCACATGGAGGTGTGCACACTGATCTGTTAGAAATGAGTGTGCCCACATGGAGGTGTGCACACTGAACTGTTAGAATGAGTGTGTCCACATGGACCTGTGCACACTGAACTGTTAGAATGAGTGTGTCCATTGGAGGTGTGCTCACTAAACTGTTAGAATGAGTGTGCCCACATGGAGGTGTGCACACTGAACTGTTAGAATGAGTGTGTCCACATGGAGTTGTGCACACTGAACTGTTAGATTGTGTCCACATGGAGGTGTGCACACTGAACTGTTAGAATGATTGTGTCCACATATAGGTGTGCACACTGAACTGTTAGAATGGGTGTATCCCTGTGGAGGTGTGCACAATGAAGTGTTAAAATGAGTGTGTCCACATGGAGGTGTGCACACTGAACTGTTAGAATGAGTGTGTCCACATGGAGGTGTGCACACAGAACTGTTAGTATGAGTGTGCCCACATGGAGGTGTGCACACTGAACTGTTAGAATGAGTGTGTCCACATGGAGGTGTGCACACTGAACTGTTAGAATGAGTGTGTCCCTGTGGAGGTGTGCACACTGAACTGTTAGAATGAGTGTGCCCACATGGAGGTGTGCACACTGAACAGTTAGAATGAGTGTGTCCACATGGAGGTGTGCACACTGAACTGTTAGAATGAGTATGCCCACATGGAGGTGTGCACAATGAACTGTTAGAATGAGTGTGTCCACATGGAGGTGTGCACACTGAACTGTTAGAATGAGTGTGCCCACATGGAGGTGTGCACACTGAACTGTTAGAATGAGTGTGCCCACATGGAGGTGTGCACACTGAACTGTTAAAATGAGTGTGTCCACATGGAGGTGTGCACACTGAACTGTTAGAATGAGTGTGCCCACGTGGAGGTGTGCACACTGAACTGTTAGAATGAGTGTGTCCACATGGATTTGTGCACACTGAAATGTTAGAATGTGTCCACATGGAGGTGTGCACACTGAACTGTTAGAATGATTGTGTCCACATGGTGGTGTCCACACTGAACTGTTAGAATGAGTGTGTCCACATGGAGGTGTGCACACTGAAATGTTAGAATGAGTGTGTCTTCATGGAGGTGTGCACTCTGAACTGATAGAATGATTGTGTCCACATGCAGTTGTGCACACTGAACTGTTAGAATGAGTGTGTCCCTGTGGAGGTGTGCACACTGAACTGTTAGAATGAGTGTGTCCACATGGAGGTGTGCACACTGAACTGTTAGAATGAGTGTGTCCCTGTGGAGGTGTGCACACTGAAATGTTAGAGTGAGTGTGTCCACATGTAGGTATGCACACTGAACTCTTAGAATGAGTGTGTCCACATGGAGGTGTGCACAGTGAACTGTTAGAATGAGTGTGTCCACATGGAGGTGTGCACACTGAACTGTTAGAATGTGTGTGTCCACATGGAGGTGTGCACACTGAACTGTTAGAATGAGTGTGTCCACATGGAGGTGTGCACACTGAACTGTTAGAATGAGTGTGCCCACATGGAGGTGTGCACATTGAACTGTTAGAATGAGTGTGTCCACATGGAGTTGTGCACACTGAACTGTTAGAATGGGTGTATCCCTGTGGAGGTGTGCACAATGAACTGTTAAAATGAGTGTGTCCACATGGAGGTGTGCACTCTGAACTGTTAGAATGAGTGTGTCCACATGGAGGTGTGCACACTGAACTGTTAGAATGAGTGTGTCCCTGTGGAGGTGTGCACACTGAACTGTTAGAATGAGTGTGCCCACATGGAGGTGTGCACACTGAAATGTTAGAATGAGTATGTCCCTGTGGAGGTGTGCATCGTGAACTGTTAGAATGAGTGTGTCCACATGGAGGTGTGCACACTGAACTGTTAGAATGTGTGTGTCCACATGGAGGTGTGCACACTGAACTGTTAGAATGAGTGTGTCCACATGGAGTTGTGCACACTGAACTGTTAGATTGTGTCTACATGGAGGTGTGCACACTGAACTGTTAGAATGATTGTGTCCACATGGAGGTGTGCACACTGAACTGTTAGAATGGGTGTATCCCTGTGGAGGTGTGCACAATGAAGTGTTAAAATGAGTGTGTCCACATGGAGGTGTGCACACTGAACTGTTAGAATGAGTGTGTCCACATGGAGGTGTGCACACTGAACTGTTAGAATGAGTGTGTCCACATGGAGGTGTGAACACTGAACTGTTAGAATGAGTATGCCCACATGGAGGTGTGCACACTGAACTGTTAGAATGATTGTGTCCACATGCAGGTGTGAACACTGAACTGTTAGAATGAGTGTGTCCCTGTGGAGGTGTGCACACTGAACTGTTAGAATGATTATGTCCACATGGATGTGTGCACACTGAACTGTTAGAATGAGTGTGTCCCTGTGGAGGTGTGCACACTGAACTGTTAGAATGAGTGTGTCCACATAAAGGTGTGCACACTGAACTGTTAGAATGAGTGTGTCCACATGGAGGTGTGCACACCGAACTGTTAGAATTTGGCCATATGGAGGTGTGCATACTGAACTGTTAGAATGAGTGTGTCCACATGGAGGTGTGCACACTGAACTGTTAGAATGAGTGTGTCCACATGGAGGTGTGCACACTGAACTGTTAGTATGAGTGTGCCCACATGGAGGTGTGCACACTGAACTGTTAGAATGAGTGTGTCCCTGTGGAGGTGTGCACACTGAACTGTTAGAATGAGTGTGCCCACATGGAGGTGTGCACACTGAACTGTTAGAATGATTGTGTCCACATGCAGGTGTGCACACTGAACTGTTAGAATGAGTGTGTCCCTGTGGAGGTGTGCACAGTGAACTGTTAGAATGATTGTGTCCACATGGAGGTGTGCACACTGAACTGTTAGAATGAGTGTGCCCACATGGAGGGGTGCACACTGAAATGTTAGAATGAGTGTGTCCACATGGAGGTGTGCACACTGAACTGTTAGAATGAGTGTGCCCACATGGAGGTGTGCACACTGAACTGTTAGAATATGTGCACATGGAGGTGTGCACAATGTAATGTTAGAATGAGTGTGTCCACATGGAGGTGTGCACACTGAACTGTTAGAATGAGTGTGTCCACATGGAGGTGTGCACACTGAACTGTTAGAATGTGTCCACATGGAGGTGTGCACACTGAACTGTTAGAATGATTGTGTCCACATGGAGGTGTGCACACTGAACTGTTAGAATGAGTGTGTCCCTCTGGAGGTGTGCACATTGAACTGTTAAAATGAGTGTGTCCCTGTGGAGGTGTGCACACTGAACTGTAAGAATGAGTGTGCCCACATGGAGGTGTGCACACTGAACTGTTAGAATGAGTGTGTCCACATGGAGGTGTGCACACTGAACTGTTAGAATGAGTGTGCCCACATGGAGGTGTGCACAATGAACTGTTAGAATGAGTGTGTCCACATGGAGGTTTGCACACTGATCTGTTAGAATGAGTGTGCCCACATGGAGGTGTGCACACTGAACTGGTAGAATGAGTGTGTCCACATGGAGGTGTGCACACTGAACTGTTAGAATGTGTCCACATGGAGGTGTGCACACTGAACTGTTCGAATGATTATGTCAACATGGAGGTGTGCACACTGAACTGTTAGAATGAGTGTGTCCCTGTGGAGGTGTGCACACTGAAATGTTAGAAAGAGTGTGTCCACATGGACGTGTGAACACCGAAGTGTTAGAATTTTTCCACATGGAGGTGTGCACACTGAACTGTTAGAATGAGTGTGTCCACATGGAGGTGTGCACACTGAACTGTTAGAATGAGTGTGTCCACATGGAGGTGTGCACACTGAACTGATAGAAGGAGTGTGTCCACCTGGAGGTGTGCACACTGAACTGTTAGAATGAGTGTGTCCCTGTGGAGGTGTGCACACTGAAATGTTAGAATTTGTCCACATGGAGGTGTGCACATTGAACTGTTAGAATGACTGTGCCCACATGGAGGTGTGCACACTGAACTGTCAGAATGAGTGTGTCCCTGTGGAGGTGTGCACACTGAACTGTTAGAATGAGTGTGTCCACATAGAGGTGTGCACACTGAACTGTTAGAATGAGTGTGTCCACATGGAGGTGTGCACACCGAACTGTTAGAATTTGGCCATATGGAGGTGTGCATACTGAACTGTTAGAATGAGTGTGTCCACATGGAGGTGTGCACACTGAACTGTTAGAATGAGTGTGTCCACATGGAGGTGTGCACACTGAACTGTTAGTATGAGTGTGCCCACATGGAGGTGTGCACACTGAACTGTTAGAATGAGTGTGTCCCTGTGGAGGTGTGCACACTGAACTGTTAGAATGAGTGTGCCCACATGGAGGTGTGCACACTGAACTGTTAGAATGATTGTGTCCACATGCAGGTGTGCACACTGAACTTTTAGAATGAGTGTGTCCCTGTGGAGGTGTGCACAGTGAACTGTTAGAATGATTGTGTCCACATGGAGGTGTGCACACTGAACTGTTAGAATGAGTGTGCCCACATGGAGGGGTGCACACTGAAATGTTAGAATGAGTGTGTCCACATGGAGGTGTGCACACTGAACTGTTAGAATGAGTGTGCCCACATGGAGGTGTGCACACTGAACTGTTAGAATATGTGCACATGGAGGTGTGCACAATGTAATGTTAGAATGAGTGTGTCCACATGGAGGTGTGCACACTGAACTGTTAGAATGAGTGTGTCCACATGGAGGTGTGCACACTGAACTGTTAGAATGTGTCCACATGGAGGTGTGCACACTGAACTGTTAGAATGATTGTGTCCACATGGAGGTGTGCACACTGAACTGTTAGAATGAGTGTGTCCCTCTGGAGGTGTGCACATTGAACTGTTAAAATGAGTGTGTCCCTGTGGAGGTGTGCACACTGAACTGTAAGAATGAGTGTGCCCACATGGAGGTGTGCACACTGAACTGTTAGAATGAGTGTGTCCACATGGAGGTGTGCACACTGAACTGTTAGAATGAGTGTGCCCACATGGAGGTGTGCACAATGAACTGTTAGAATGAGTGTGTCCACATGGAGGTTTGCACACTGATCTGTTAGAATGAGTGTGCCCACATGGAGGTGTGCACACTGAACTGGTAGAATGAGTGTGTCCACATGGAGGTGTGCACACTGAACTGTTAGAATGTGTCCACATGGAGGTGTGCACACTGAACTGTTCGAATGATTATGTCAACATGGAGGTGTGCACACTGAACTGTTAGAATGAGTGTGTCCCTGTGGAGGTGTGCACACTGAAATGTTAGAAAGAGTGTGTCCACATGGACGTGTGAACACCGAAGTGTTAGAATTTTTCCACATGGAGGTGTGCACACTGAACTGTTAGAATGAGTGTGTCCACATGGAGGTGTGCACACTGAACTGTTAGAATGAGTGTGTCCACATGGAGGTGTGCACACTGAACTGTTAGAATGAGTGTGTCCACATGGAGGTGTGCACACTGAACTGTTAGAATGATTGTGTCCACATGGAGGTGTGCACTCTGAACTGTTACAATGAGTGTGCCCACATGGAGGTGTGCAAACTGAACTGTTAGAATGTCTGTGTCCACATGGAGGTGTGCACACTGAACTGTTAGAATGATTGTGTCCACATGGAGGTGTGCAAACTGAACTGTAAGATTGTCTGTGTCCACATTGAGGTATGCACACTGAACTGTTAGAATGAGTGTGCCCACATGGAGGGGTGCACACTGAAATGTTAGAATGAGTGTGTCCACATGGAGGTGTGCACACTGAACTGTTAGAATGAGTGTGCCCACATGTAAGTGTGCACACTGAACTGTTAGAATATGTGCACATGGAGGTGTGCACAATGTAATGTTAGAATGAGTGTGTCCACATGGAGGTGTGCACACTGAACTGTTGGAATGAGTGTGTCCACATGGAGGTGTGCAAACTGAACTGTAAGATTGTCTGTGTCCACATGGAGGTGGGCACACTGAACTATTAGAATGAGTGTGCCCACATGGAGGGGTGCACACTGAAATGTTAGAATGAGTGTGTCCACATGGAGGTGTGCACACTGAACTGTTAGAATGAGTGTGCCCACATGGAGGTGTGCACACTGAACTGTTAGAATATGTGCACATGGAGGTGTGCACAATGTAATGTTAGAATGAGTGTGTCCACATGGAGGTGTGCACACTGAACTGTTAGAATGAGTGTGTCCACATGGAGGTGTGCACACTGAACTGTTAGAATGAGTGTGTCCACATGGAAGTGTGCACACTGAACTGTCAGAATGAGTGTGTCCACATGGAGGTGTGCATACTGAACTGTTAGAATGAGTGTATCCCTGTGGAGGTGTGCACACTGAACTGTTAGAATGAGTGTGCCCACATGCAGGTGTGCACACTGACAGTTAGAATGAGTGTGTCCACATGGAGGTGTGCACACTGAACTGTTAGAATGAGTGTGCCCACATGGTGGTTTGCACAATGAACTTTTAGAATGAGTGTGTACACATGGAGGTGTGCACACTGAACTGTTAGAAATGAGTGTGCCCACATGGAGGTGTGCACACTGAACTGTTAGAATGAGTGTGTCCACATGGAGGTGTGCACACTGAACTGTTAGAATGAGTGTGTCCACATGGAGTTGTGCACACTGAACTGTTAGAATGAGTGTGCCCACATGGAGGTGTGCACACTGAACTGTTAGAATGAGTGTGTCCACATGGAGTTGTGCACACTGAACTGTTAGATTGTGTCCACATGGAGGTGTGCACACTGAACTGTTAGAATGATTGTGTCCACATGGAGTTGTGCACACTGAACTGTTAGAATGGGTGTATCCCTGTGGAGGTGTGCACAATGAACTGTTAAAATGAGTGTGTCCCTGTGGAGGTGTGCACCGTGAACTGTTAGAATGAGTGTGTCCACATGGAGGTGTGCACACTGAACTGTTAGAATGTGTGTGTCCACATGGAGGTGTGCACACTGAACTGTTAGAATGAGTGTGTCCACATGGAGTTGTGCACACTGAACTGTTAGATTGTGTCCACATGGAGGTGTGCACACTGAACTGTTAGAATGATTGTGTCCACATGGAGGTGTGCACACTGAACTGTTAGAATGGGTGTATCCCTGTGGAGGTGTGCACAATGAAGTGTTAAAATGAGTGTGTCCACATGGAGGTGTGCACACTGAACTGTTAGAATGAGTGTGTCCACATGGAGGTGTGCACACTGAACTGTTAGAATGAGTGTGTCCACATGGAGGTGTGAACACTGAACTGTTAGAATGAGTATGCCCACATGGAGGTGTGCACACTGAACTGTTAGAATGATTGTGTCCACATGCAGGTGTGCACACTGAACTGTTAGAATGAGTGTGTCCCTGTGGAGGTGTGCACACTGAACTGTTAGAATGATTATGTCCACATGGATGTGTGCACACTGAACTGTTAGAATGAGTGTGTCCACATGGAGGTGTGCACACTGAACTGTTAGAATGAGTGTGTCCCTGTGGAGGTGTGCACACTGAACTGTTAGAATGAGTGTGTCCACATAGAGGTGTGCACACTGAACTGTTAGAATGAGTGTGTCCACATGGAGGTGTGCACACCGAACTGTTAGAATTTGTCCATATGGAGGTGTGCATACTGAACTGTTAGAATGAGTGTGTCCACATGGAGGTGTGCACACTGAACTGTTAGAATGAGTGTGTCCACATGGAGGTGTGCACACTGAACTGTTAGTATGAGTGTGCCCACATGGAGGTGGGCACACTGAACTGTTAGAATGAGTGTGTCCCTGTGGAGGTGTGCACACTGAACTGTTAGAATGAGTGTGCCCACATGGAGGTGTGCACACTGAACTGTTAGAATGATTGTGTCCACATGCAGGTGTGCACACTGAACTGTTAGAATGAGTGTGTCCCTGTGGAGGTGTGCACAGTGAACTGTTAGAATGATTGTGTCCACATGGAGGTGTGCACACTGAACTGTTAGAATGAGTGTGCCCACATGGAGGGGTGCACACTGAAATGTTAGAATGAGTGTGTCCACATGGAGGTGTGTACACTGAACTGTTAGAATGAGTGTGCCCACATGGAGGTGTGCACACTGAACTGTTAGAATATGTGCACATGGAGGTGTGCACACTGAACTGTTAGAATGAGTGTGTCCACATGGAGGTGTGCACACTGAACTGTTAGAATGAGTGTGTCCACATGGAGGTGTGCACACTGAACTGTTAGAATGTGTCCACATGGAGGTGTGCACACTGAACTGTTAGAATGATTGTGTCACATGGAGGTGTGCACACTGAACTGTTAGAATGAGTGTGTCCCTCTGGAGGTGTGCACATTGAACTGTTAAAATGAATGTGTCCCTGTGGATGTGTGCACACTGAACTGTAAGAATGAGTGTGCCCACATGGAGGTGTGCACACTGAACTGTTAGAATGAGTGTGTCCACATGGAGGTGTGCACACTGAACTGTTAGAATGAGTGTGCCCACATGGAGGTGTGCACAATGAACTGTTAGAATAAGTGTGTCCACATGGAGGTTTGCACACTGATCTGTTAGAATGAGTGTGCCCACATGAAGGTGTGCACACTGAACTGGTAGAATGAGTGTGTCCACATGGAGGTGTGCACACTGAACTGTTAGAATGTGTCCACATGGAGGTGTGCACACTGAACTGTTAGAATGATTATGTCAACATGGAGGTGTGCACACTGAACTGTTAGAATGAGTGTGTCCCTGTGGAGTTGTGCACACTGAAATGTTAGAAAGAGTGTGTCCACATGGACGTGTGAACACCGAAGTGTTAGAATTTTTCCTCATGGAGGTGTGCACACTGAACTGTTAGAATGAGTGTGTCCACATGGAGGTGTGCACACTGAACTGTTAGAATGAGTGTGTCCACATGGAGGTGTGCACACTGAACTGTTAGAATGAGTGTGTCCACATGGAGGTGTGCACACTGAACTGTTAGAATGAGTGTGTCCACATGGAGGTGTGCACACTGAACTGTTAGAATGATTGTGTCCACATGGAGGTGTGCACTCTGAACTCTTACAATGAGTGTGCCCACATGGAGGTGTGCACACTGAACTGTTAGAATGAGTGTGCCCACATGGAGGTGTGCACACTGAACTCTTAGAATGATTGTGTCCACATGCAGTTGTGCACTCTGAACTGTTAGAATGAGTGTGTCCCTGTGGAGGTGTGCACACTAAACTGTTAGAATGAGTGTGTCCACATGGAGGTGTGCAAACTGAACTGTTAGAATGTCTGTGTCCAAATGGAGGTGTGCACACTGAACTGTTAGAATGATTGTGTCCACATGGAGGTGTGCAAACTGAACTGTAAGATTGTCTGTGTCCACATTGAGGTGTGCACACTGAACTGTTAGAATGAGTGTGCCCACATGGAGGGGTGCACACTGAAATGTTAGAATGAGTGTGTCCACATGGAGGTGTGCACACTGAACTGTTAGAATGAGTGTGCCCACATGGAGGTGTGCACACTGAACTGTTAGAATATGTGCACATGGAGGTGTGCACAATGTAATGTTAGAATGAGTGTGTCCACATGGAGGTGTGCACACTGAACTGTTAGAATGAGTGTGTCCACATGGAGGTGTGCACACTGAACTGTTAGAATGAGTGTGTCCCCATGGAAGTGTGCACACTGAACTGTCAGAATGAGTGTGTCCACAAGGAGGTGTGCATACTGAACTGTTAGAATGAGTGTATCCCTGTGGAGGCGTGCACACTGAACTGTTAGAATGAGTGTGCCCACATGGAGGTGTGCACACTGAACAGTTAGAATGAGTGTGTCCACATGGAGGTGTGCACACTGAACTGTTAGAATGAGTGAGCCCACATGGTGGTGTGCACAATGAACTTTTAGAATGAGTGTGTACACATGGAGGTGTGCACACTGAACTGTTAGAAATGAGTGTGCCCACATGGAGGTGTGCACACTGAATGTTAGAATGAGTGTGTCCACATGGAGGTGTGCACACTGAACTGTTAGAATGAGTGTGTCCACATGGAGTTGTGCACACTGAACTGTTAGAATGAGTGTGCCCACATGGAGGTGTGCACACTGAACTGTTAGAATGAGTGTGTCCACATGGAGTTGTGCACACTGAACTGTTAGATTGTGTCCACATGGAGGTGTGCACACTGAACTGTTAGAATGATTGTGTCCACATGGAGGTGTGCACACTGAACTGTTAGAATGGATGTTTCCCTGTGGAGGTGTGCACAATGAAGTGTTAAAATGAGTGTGTACACATGGAGGTGTGCACACTGAACTGTTAGAATGAGTGTGTCCACATGGAGGTGTGCACACTGAACTGTTAGAATGAGTGTGTCCACATGGAGGTGTGAACACTGAACTGTTAGAATGAGTATGCCCACATGGAGGTGTGCACACTGAACTGTTAGAATGATTGTGTCCACATGCAGGTGTGCACACTGAACTGTTAGAATGTGTGTGTCCCTGTGGAGGTGTGCACACTGAACTGTTAGAATGATTATGTCCACATGGATGTGTGCACACTGAACTGTTAGAATGAGTGTGTCCACATGGAGGTGTGCACACTGAACTGTTAGAATGAGTGTGTCCCTGTGGAGGTGTGCACACTGAACTGTTAGAATGAGTGTGTCCACATAGAGGTGTGCACACTGAACTGTTAGAAAGAGTGTGTCCACATGGAGGTGTGCACACCGAACTGTTAGAATTTGTTCATATGTAGGTGTGCATTCTGAACTGTTAGAATGAGTGTGTCCACATGGAGGTGTGCACACTGAACTGTTAGAATGTGTCCACATGGAGGTGTGCACACTGAACTGTTAGAATGATTGTGTCACATGGAGGTGTGCACACTGAACTGTTAGAATGAGTGTGTCCCTCTGGAGGTGTGCACATTGAACTGTTAAAATGAATGTGTCCCTGTGGATGTGTGCACACTGAACTGTAAGAATGAGTGTGCCCACATGGAGGTGTGCACACTGAACTGTTAGAATGAGTGTGTCCACATGGAGGTGTGCACACTGAACTGTTAGAATGAGTGTGCCCACATGGAGGTGTGCACAATGAACTGTTAGAATAAGTGTGTCCACATGGAGGTTTGCACACTGATCTGTTAGAATGAGTGTGCCCACATGAAGGTGTGCACACTGAACTGGTAGAATGAGTGTGTCCACATGGAGGTGTGCACACTGAACTGTTAGAATGTGTCCACATGGAGGTGTGCACACTGAACTGTTAGAATGATTATGTCAACATGGAGGTGTGCACACTGAACTGTTAGAATGAGTGTGTCCCTGTGGAGTTGTGCACACTGAAATGTTAGAAAGAGTGTGTCCACATGGACGTGTGAACACCGAAGTGTTAGAATTTTTCCTCATGGAGGTGTGCACACTGAACTGTTAGAATGAGTGTGTCCACATGGAGGTGTGCACACTGAACTGTTAGAATGAGTGTGTCCACATGGAGGTGTGCACACTGAACTGTTAGAATGAGTGTGTCCACATGGAGGTGTGCACACTGAACTGTTAGAATGAGTGTGTCCACATGGAGGTGTGCACACTGAACTGTTAGAATGATTGTGTCCACATGGAGGTGTGCACTCTGAACTCTTACAATGAGTGTGCCCACATGGAGGTGTGCACACTGAACTGTTAGAATGAGTGTGCCCACATGGAGGTGTGCACACTGAACTCTTAGAATGATTGTGTCCACATGCAGTTGTGCACTCTGAACTGTTAGAATGAGTGTGTCCCTGTGGAGGTGTGCACACTAAACTGTTAGAATGAGTGTGTCCACATGGAGGTGTGCAAACTGAACTGTTAGAATGTCTGTGTCCACATGGAGGTGTGCACACTGAACTGTTAGAATGATTGTGTCCACATGGAGGTGTGCAAACTGAACTGTAAGATTGTCTGTGTCCACATTGAGGTGTGCACACTGAACTGTTAGAATGAGTGTGCCCACATGGAGGGGTGCACACTGAAATGTTAGAATGAGTGTGTCCACATGGAGGTGTGCACACTGAACTGTTAGAATGAGTGTGCCCACATGGAGGTGTGCACACTGAACTGTTAGAATATGTGCACATGGAGGTGTGCACAATGTAATGTTAGAATGAGTGTGTCCACATGGAGGTGTGCACACTGAACTGTTAGAATGAGTGTGTCCACATGGAGGTGTGCACACTGAACTGTTAGAATGAGTGTGTCCCCATGGAAGTGTGCACACTGAACTGTCAGAATGAGTGTGTCCACAAGGAGGTGTGCATACTGAACTGTTAGAATGAGTGTATCCCTGTGGAGGCGTGCACACTGAACTGTTAGAATGAGTGTGCCCACATGGAGGTGTGCACACTGAACAGTTAGAATGAGTGTGTCCACATGGAGGTGTGCACACTGAACTGTTAGAATGAGTGAGCCCACATGGTGGTGTGCACAATGAACTTTTAGAATGAGTGTGTACACATGGAGGTGTGCACACTGAACTGTTAGAAATGAGTGTGCCCACATGGAGGTGTGCACACTGAATGTTAGAATGAGTGTGTCCACATGGAGGTGTGCACACTGAACTGTTAGAATGAGTGTGTCCACATGGAGTTGTGCACACTGAACTGTTAGAATGAGTGTGCCCACATGGAGGTGTGCACACTGAACTGTTAGAATGAGTGTGTCCACATGGAGTTGTGCACACTGAACTGTTAGATTGTGTCCACATGGAGGTGTGCACACTGAACTGTTAGAATGATTGTGTCCACATGGAGGTGTGCACACTGAACTGTTAGAATGGATGTTTCCCTGTGGAGGTGTGCACAATGAAGTGTTAAAATGAGTGTGTACACATGGAGGTGTGCACACTGAACTGTTAGAATGAGTGTGTCCACATGGAGGTGTGCACACTGAACTGTTAGAATGAGTGTGTCCACATGGAGGTGTGAACACTGAACTGTTAGAATGAGTATGCCCACATGGAGGTGTGCACACTGAACTGTTAGAATGATTGTGTCCACATGCAGGTGTGCACACTGAACTGTTAGAATGTGTGTGTCCCTGTGGAGGTGTGCACACTGAACTGTTAGAATGATTATGTCCACATGGATGTGTGCACACTGAACTGTTAGAATGAGTGTGTCCACATGGAGGTGTGCACACTGAACTGTTAGAATGAGTGTGTCCCTGTGGAGGTGTGCACACTGAACTGTTAGAATGAGTGTGTCCACATAGAGGTGTGCACACTGAACTGTTAGAAAGAGTGTGTCCACATGGAGGTGTGCACACCGAACTGTTAGAATTTGTTCATATGTAGGTGTGCATTCTGAACTGTTAGAATGAGTGTGTCCACATGGAGGTGTGCACACTGAAGTGTTAGAATGAGTGTGTCCACATGGAGGTGTGCACACTGAACTGTTAGTATGAGTGTGCCCACATGGAGGTGTGCACACTGAACTGTTAGAATGAGTGTGTCCCTGTGGAGGTGTGCACACTGAACTGTTAGAATGAGTGTGCCCACATGGAGGTGTGCACACTGAACTGTTAGAATGTGTCCACATGGAGGTGTGCACACTGAACTGTTAGAATGATTGTGTCACATGGAGGTGTGCACACTGAACTGTTAGAATGAGTGTGTCCCTGTGGAGGTGTGCACACTGAACTGTTAGAATGAGTGTGTCCCTGTGGAGGTGTGCACACTGAACTGTTAGAATGAGTGTGTCCACATGGAGGTGTGCACACTGAACTGTTAGAATGTGTCCACATGGAGGTGTGCACACTGAACTGTTAGAATGATTGTGTCACATGGAGGTGTGCACACTGAACTGTTAGAATGAGTGTGTCCCTCTGGAGGTGTGCACATTGAACTGTTAAAATGAATGTGTCCCTGTGGATGTGTGCACACTGAACTGTAAGAATGAGTGTGCCCACATGGAGGTGTGCACACTGAACTGTTAGAATGAGTGTGTCCACATGGAGGTGTGCACACTGAACTGTTAGAATGAGTGTGCCCACATGGAGGTGTGCACAATGAACTGTTAGAATAAGTGTGTCCACATGGAGGTTTGCACACTGATCTGTTAGAATGAGTGTGCCCACATGAAGGTGTGCACACTGAACTGGTAGAATGAGTGTGTCCACATGGAGGTGTGCACACTGAACTGTTAGAATGTGTCCACATGGAGGTGTGCACACTGAACTGTTAGAATGATTATGTCAACATGGAGGTGTGCACACTGAACTGTTAGAATGAGTGTGTCCCTGTGGAGGTGTGCACACTGAAATGTTAGAAAGAGTGTGTCCACATGGACGTGTGAACACCGAAGTGTTAGAATTTTTCCACATGGAGGTGTGCACACTGAACTGTTAGAATGAGTGTGTCCACATGGAGGTGTGCACACTGAACTGTTAGAATGAGTGTGTCCACATGGAGGTGTGCACACTGAACTGTTAGAATGAGTGTGTCCACATGGAGGTGTGCACACTGAACTGTTAGAATGAGTGTGTCCACATGGAGGTGTGCACACTGAACTGTTAGAATGATTGTGTCCACATGGAGGTGTGCACTCTGAACTCTTACAATGAGTGTGCCCACATGGAGGTGTGCACACTGAACTGTTAGAATGAGTGTGCCCACATGGAGGTGTGCACACTGAACTCTTAGAATGATTGTGTCCACATGCAGTTGTGCACTCTGAACTGTTAGAATGAGTGTGTCCCTGTGGAGGTGTGCACACTAAACTGTTAGAATGAGTGTGTCCACATGGAGGTGTGCAAACTGAACTGTTAGAATGTCTGTGTCCACATGGAGGTGTGCACACTGAACTGTTAGAATGATTGTGTCCACATGGAGGTGTGCAAACTGAACTGTAAGATTGTCTGTGTCCACATTGAGGTGTGCACACTGAACTGTTAGAATGAGTGTGCCCACATGGAGGGGTGCACACTGAAATGTTAGAATGAGTGTGTCCACATGGAGGTGTGCACACTGAACTGTTAGAATGAGTGTGCCCACATGGAGGTGTGCACACTGAACTGTTAGAATATGTGCACATGGAGGTGTGCACAATGTAATGTTAGAATGAGTGTGTCCACATGGAGGTGTGCACACTGAACTGTTAGAATGAGTGTGTCCACATGGAGGTGTGCACACTGAACTGTTAGAATGAGTGTGTCCCCATGGAAGTGTGCACACTGAACTGTCAGAATGAGTGTGTCCACAAGGAGGTGTGCATACTGAACTGTTAGAATGAGTGTATCCCTGTGGAGGCGTGCACACTGAACTGTTAGAATGAGTGTGCCCACATGGAGGTGTGCACACTGAACAGTTAGAATGAGTGTGTCCACATGGAGGTGTGCACACTGAACTGTTAGAATGAGTGAGCCCACATGGTGGTGTGCACAATGAACTTTTAGAATGAGTGTGTACACATGGAGGTGTGCACACTGAACTGTTAGAAAGGAGTGTGCCCACATGGAGGTGTGCACACTGAATGTTAGAATGAGTGTGTCCACATGGAGGTGTGCACACTGAACTGTTAGAATGAGTGTGTCCACATGGAGTTGTGCACACTGAACTGTTAGAATGAGTGTGCCCACATGGAGGTGTGCACACTGAACTGTTAGAATGAGTGTGTCCACATGGAGTTGTGCACACTGAACTGTTAGATTGTGTCCACATGGAGGTGTGCACACTGAACTGTTAGAATGATTGTGTCCACATGGAGGTGTGCACACTGAACTGTTAGAATGGATGTTTCCCTGTGGAGGTGTGCACAATGAAGTGTTAAAATGAGTGTGTACACATGGAGGTGTGCACACTGAACTGTTAGAATGAGTGTGTCCACATGGAGGTGTGCACACTGAACTGTTAGAATGAGTGTGTCCACATGGAGGTGTGAACACTGAACTGTTAGAATGAGTATGCCCACATGGAGGTGTGCACACTGAACTGTTAGAATGATTGTGTCCACATGCAGGTGTGCACACTGAACTGTTAGAATGTGTGTGTCCCTGTGGAGGTGTGCACACTGAACTGTTAGAATGATTATGTCCACATGGATGTGTGCACACTGAACTGTTAGAATGACTGTGTCCACATGGAGGTGTGCACACTGAACTGTTAGAATGAGTGTGTCCCTGTGGAGGTGTGCACACTGAACTGTTAGAATGAGTGTGTCCACATAGAGGTGTGCACACTGAACTGTTAGAAAGAGTGTGTCCACATGGAGGTGTGCACACCGAACTGTTAGAATTTGTTCATATGGAGGTGTGCATTCTGAACTGTTAGAATGAGTGTGTCCACATGGAGGTGTGCACACTGAACTGTTAGAATGAGTGTGTCCACATGGAGGTGTGCACACTGAACTGTTAGTATGAGTGTGCCCACATGGAGGTGTGCACACTGAACTGTTAGAATGAGTGTGTCCCTGTGGAGGTGTGCACACTGAACTGTTAGAATGAGTGTGCCCACATGGAGGTGTGCACACTGAAATGTTAGAATGAGTGTGTCCCTGTGGAGGTGTGCACCGTGAACTGTTAGAATGAGTGTGTCCACATGGAGGTGTGCACACTGAACTGTTAGAATGTGTGTGTCCACATGGAGGTGTGCACACTGAACTGTTAGAATGAGTGTGTCCACATGGAGTTGTGCACACTGAACTGTTAGATTGTGTCCACATGGAGGTGTGCACACTGAACTGTTAGAATGATTGTGTCCACATGGAGGTGTGCACACTGAACTGTTTGAATGGGTGTATCCCTGTGGAGGTGTGCACAATGAAGTGTTAAAATGAGTGTGTCCACATGGAGGTGTGCACACTGAACTGTTAGAATGAGTGTGTCCACATGGAGGTGTGCACACTGAACTGTTAGAATGAGTGTGTCCACATGGAGGTGTGAACACTGAACTGTTAGAATGAGTATGCCCACATGGAGGTGTGCACACTGAACTGTTAGAATGATTGTGTCCACATGCAGGTGTGCACACTGAACTGTTAGAATGAGTGTGTCCCTGTGGAGGTGTGCACACTCAACTGTTAGAATGATTATGTCCACATGGATGTGTGCACACTGAACTGTTAGAATGAGTGTGTCCACATGGAGGTGTGCACACTGAACTGTTAGAATGAGTGTGTCCCTGTGGAGGTGTGCACACTGAACTGTTAGAATGAGTGTGTCCACATGGAGGTGTGCACACTGAACTGTTAGAATGTGTCCACATGGAGGTGTGCACACTGAACTGTTAGAATGATTATATCCACATGGAGGTGTGCACACTGAACTGTTAGAATGAGTGTGTCCCTGTGGAGGTGTGCACACTGAAATGTTAGAAAGAGTGTGTTCACATGGACGTGTGAACACCGAAGTGTTAGAATTTTTCCACATGGAGGTGTGCACACTGAACTGTTAGAATGAGTGTGTCCACATGGAGGTGTGCACACTGAACTCTTAGAATGAGTGTGTCCACATGGAGGGGTGCACACTGAACTGTTAGAATGAGTGTGTCCACATGGAGTTGTGCACACTGAACTGTTAGAATGAGTGTTTCCACATGGAGGTGTGCACACTGAACTGTTAGAATGATTGTGTCCACATGGAGGTGTGCACTCTGAACTGTTACAATGAGTGTGCCCACATGGAGGTGTGCACACTGAACTGTTAGATTGAGTGTGCCCACATGGAGGTGTGCACACTGAACTCTTAGAATGATTGTGTCCACATGCAGTTGTGCACACTGAACTGTTAGAATGAGTGTGTCCCTGTGGAGGTGTGCACACTGAACTGTTAGAATGAGTGTGTCCACATGGAGGTGTGCAAACTGAACTGTTAGAATGTCTGTGTCCACATGGAGGTGTGCACACTGAACTGTTAGAATGATTGTGTCCACATGGAGGTGTGCAAACTGAACTGTAAGATTGTCTGTGTCTACATGGAGGTGTGCACACTGAACTGTTAGAATGAGTGTGCCCACATGGAGGGGTGCACACTGAACTGTTAGAATGAGTGTGCCCACATGGAGGAATGCACACTGAACTGTTAGAATATGTGCACATGGAGGTGTGCACAATGTAATATTAGAATGAGTGTGTCCACATGGAGGTGTGCACACTGAACTGTTAGAATGAGTGTGTCCACATGGAGGTGTGCACACTGAACTGTTAGAATGAGTGTGTCCACATGGAAGTGTGCACACTGAACTGTCAGAATGAGTGTGTCCACATGGAGGTGTGCACACTGAACTGTTAGAATGATTGTGTCCACATGCAGGTGTGCACACTGAACTGTTAGAATGAGTGTGTCCCTGTGGAGGTGTGCACACTGAACTGTTAGAATGAGTGTGCCCACATGGAGGTGTGCACACTGAACAGTTAGAATGAGTGTGTCCACATGGAGGTGTGCACACTGAACTGTTAGTATGAGTGTGCCCACATGGAGGTGGGCACACTGAACTGTTAGAATGAGTGTGTCCCTGTGGAGGTGTGCACACTGAACTGTTAGAATGAGTGTGCCCACATGGAGGTGTGCACACTGAACTGTTAGAATGATTGTGTCCACATGCAGGTGTGCACACTGAACTGTTAGAATGAGTGTGTCCCTGTGGAGGTGTGCACAGTGAACTGTTAGAATGATTGTGTCCACATGGAGGTGTGCACACTGAACTGTTAGAATGAGTGTGCCCACATGGAGGGGTGCACACTGAAATGTTAGAATGAGTGTGCCCACATGGTGGTGTGCACAATGAACTTTTAGAATGAGTGTGTACACATGGAGGTGTGCACACTGAACTGTTAGAAATGAGTGTGCCCACATGGAGGTGTGCACACTGAACTGTTAGAATGAGTGTGTCCACATGGAGGTGTGCACACTGAACTGTTAGAATGAGTGTGTCCACATGGAGTTGTGCACACTGAACTGTTAGAATGAGTGTGCCCACATGGAGGTGTGCACACTGAACTGTTAGAATGAGTGTGTCCACATGGAGTTGTGCACACTGAACTGTTAGCTTGTGTCCACATGGAGGTGTGCACACTGAACTGTTAGAATGATTGTGTCCACATGGAGTTGTGCACACTGAACTGTTAGAATGGGTGTATCCCTGTGGAGGTGTGCAAAATGAACTGTTAAAATGAGTGTGTCCACATGTAGGTGTGCACACTGAACTGTTAGAATGAGTGTGTCCACATGGAGGTGTGCACACTGAACTGTTAGAATGAGTGTGTCCCTGTGGAGGTGTGCACACTGAACTGTTAGAATGAGTGTGCCCACATGGAGGTGTGCACACTGAAATGTTAGAATGAGTGTGTCCCTGTGGAGGTGTGCACAGTGAACTGTTAGAATGAGTGTGTCCACATGGAGGTGTGCACACTGAACTGTTAGAATGTGTGTGTCCACATGGAGGTGTGCACACTGAACTGTTAGAATGAGTGTGCCCACATGGAGGTGTGCACAATGAACTGTTAGAATGAGTGTGTCCACATGGAGGTGTGCACATTGAACTGTTAGAATGAGTGTGTCCACATGGAGGTGTGCACACTGAACTGTTAGAATGAGTGTGCCCACATGGAGGTGTGCACACTGAAGTGTTAGAATTTATCCACATGGAGGTGTGCACACTGAACAGTTAGAATGACTGTGTAGACATGGAGGTGTGCACACTGAACTGTTAGAATGAGTGTGCCCACATGGAGTTGTGCACACTGTACTGTTAGAATGAGTGTGTCCCTGTGGAGGTGTGCACACTGAAATGTAAGAATGAGTGTGTCCACATGGAGGTGTGCACACTGAACTGTTATAATGTGTGTGTCCACATGGAGGTGTGCACACTGAAATGTTAGAATGAGTGTGCCCACATGGAGGTGTGCACACTGAATTGTTAGAATGAGTGTGCCCACCTGGAGTTGTGCACTCTGAACTGTTAGAATTATTGTGTCCACATGTATGTGTGCAAACTGAACTGTTAGAATGTCTGTGTCCACATGGAGGTGTGCACACTGAACTGTTAGAATGACTGTGCTCACATAAAGGTGTGCACACTGAAATGTTAGAATGAGTGTGTCCACATGGAGGTGTTCACACTGAACTGTTAGAATGAGTGTGTCCACATGGAGGTGTGCACACTGAACTGTTAGAATATGTGCACATGGAGGTGTGCACAATGTAATGTTAGAATGAGTGTGTCCACATGGAGGTGTGCACACTGAACTGTTAGGATGAGTGTGTCCACATGGAGGTGTGCACACTGAACTGCTAGAATGAGTGTGTCCACATGGAAGTGTGCACACTGAACTGTGAGAATAAGTGTGCCCACATGGAGGTGTGCACACTGAACTGTCAGAATGAGTGTGTCCACATGGAGGTGTGTACACTGAACTGTTAGAATGAGTGTATCCCTGTGGAGGTGTGCACACTGAACTGTTAGAATGAGTGTGCCCACATGGAGGTGTGCACACTGAACAGTTAGAATGAGTGTGTCCACATGGAGGTGTGCACACTGAACTGTTAGAATGAGTGTGCCCACATGGTGGTGTGCACACTGAACTGTTAGAATGAGTGTGCCCACATGGAGGTGTGCACACTGAACTGTTAGAAATGAGTGTGCCCACATGGAGGTGTGCACACTGAACTGTTAGAATGAGTGTGTCCACATGGACCTGTGCACACTGAACTGTTAGAATGAGTGTGTCCATTGGAGGTGTGCTCACTAAACTGTTAGAATGAGTGTGCCCACATGGAGGTGTGCACACTGAACTGTTAGAATGAGTGTGTCCACATGGAGTTGTGCACACTGAACTGTTAGATTGTGTCCACATGGAGGTGTGCACACTGAACTGTTAGAATGATTGTGTCCACATATAGGTGTGCACACTGAACTGTTAGAATGGGTGTATCCCTGTGGAGGTGTGCACAATGAAGTGTTAAAATGAGTGTGTCCACATGGAGGTGTGCACACTGAACTGTTAGAATGAGTGTGTCCACATGGAGGTGTGCACACAGAACTGTTAGTATGAGTGTGCCCACATGGAGGTGTGCACACTGAACTGTTAGAATGAGTGTGTCCACATGGAGGTGTGCACACTGAACTGTTAGAATGAGTGTGTCCCTGTGGAGGTGTGCACACTGAACTGTTAGAATGAGTGTGCCCACATGGAGGTGTGCACACTGAACAGTTAGAATGAGTGTGTCCACATGGAGGTGTGCACACTGAACTGTTAGAATGAGTATGCCCACATGGAGGTGTGCACAATGAACTGTTAGAATGAGTGTGTCCACATGGAGGTGTGCACACTGAACTGTTAGAATGAGTGTGCCCACATGGAGGTGTGCACACTGAACTGTTAGAATGAGTGTGCCCACATGGAGGTGTGCACACTGAACTGTTAAAATGAGTGTGTCCACATGGAGGTGTGCACACTGAACTGTTAGAATGAGTGTGCCCACGTGGAGGTGTGCACACTGAACTGTTAGAATGAGTGTGTCCACATGGATTTGTGCACACTGAAATGTTAGAATGTGTCCACATGGAGGTGTGCACACTGAACTGTTAGAATGATTGTGTCCACATGGTGGTGTCCACACTGAACTGTTAGAATGAGTGTGTCCACATGGAGGTGTGCACACTGAAATGTTAGAATGAGTGTGTCTTCATGGAGGTGTGCACTCTGAACTGATAGAATGATTGTGTCCACATGCAGTTGTGCACACTGAACTGTTAGAATGAGTGTGTCCCTGTGGAGGTGTGCACACTGAACTGTTAGAATGAGTGTGTCCACATGGAGGTGTGCACACTGAACTGTTAGAATGAGTGTGTCCCTGTGGAGGTGTGCACACTGAAATGTTAGAGTGAGTGTGTCCACATGTAGGTATGCACACTGAACTCTTAGAATGAGTGTGTCCACATGGAGGTGTGCACAGTGAACTGTTAGAATGAGTGTGTCCACATGGAGGTGTGCACACTGAACTGTTAGAATGTGTGTGTCCACATGGAGGTGTGCACACTGAACTGTTAGAATGAGTGTGTCCACATGGAGGTGTGCACACTGAACTGTTAGAATGAGTGTGCCCACATGGAGGTGTGCACATTGAACTGTTAGAATGAGTGTGTCCACATGGAGTTGTGCACACTGAACTGTTAGAATGGGTGTATCCCTGTGGAGGTGTGCACAATGAACTGTTAAAATGAGTGTGTCCACATGGAGGTGTGCACTCTGAACTGTTAGAATGAGTGTGTCCACATGGAGGTGTGCACACTGAACTGTTAGAATGAGTGTGTCCCTGTGGAGGTGTGCACACTGAACTGTTAGAATGAGTGTGCCCACATGGAGGTGTGCACACTGAAATGTTAGAATGAGTATGTCCCTGTGGAGGTGTGCACCGTGAACTGTTAGAATGAGTGTGTCCACATGGAGGTGTGCACACTGAACTGTTAGAATGTGTGTGTCCACATGGAGGTGTGCACACTGAACTGTTAGAATGAGTGTGTCCACATGGAGTTGTGCACACTGAACTGTTAGATTGTGTCTACATGGAGGTGTGCACACTGAACTGTTAGAATGATTTTGTCCACATGGAGGTGTGCACACTGAACTGTTAGAATGGGTGTATCCCTGTGGAGGTGTGCACAATGAAGTGTTAAAATGAGTGTGTCCACATGGAGGTGTGCACACTGAACTGTTAGAATGAGTGTGTCCACATGGAGGTGTGCACACTGAACTGTTAGAATGAGTGTGTCCACATGGAGGTGTGAACACTGAACTGTTAGAATGAGTATGCCCACATGGAGGTGTGCACACTGAACTGTTAGAATGATTGTGTCCACATGCAGGTGTGCACACTGAACTGTTAGAATGAGTGTGTCCCTGTGGAGGTGTGCACACTGAACTGTTAGAATGAGTGTGTCCACATGGAGGTGTGCACACTGAACTGTTAGAATGAGTGTGTCCCTGTGGAGGTGTGCACACTGAAATGTTAGAGTGAGTGTGTCCACATGTAGGTATGCACACTGAACTCTTAGAATGAGTGTGTCCACATGGAGGTGTGCACAGTGAACTGTTAGAATGAGTGTGTCCACATGGAGGTGTGCACACTGAACTGTTAGAATGTGTGTGTCCACATGGAGGTGTGCACACTGAACTGTTAGAATGAGTGTGTCCACATGGAGGTGTGCACACTGAACTGTTAGAATGAGTGTGCCCACATGGAGGTGTGCACATTGAACTGTTAGAATGAGTGTGTCCACATGGAGGTGTGCACATTGAACTGTTAGAATGAGTGTGTCCACATGGAGGTGTGCACACTGAACTGTTAGAATGAGTGTGCCCACATGGAGGTGTGCACACTGAAGTGTTAGAATTTATCCACATGGAGGTGTGTACACTGAACAGTTAGAATGACTGTGTAGACATGGAGGTGTGCACACTGAACTGTTAGAATGAGTGTGCCCACATGGAGTTGTGCACACTGAACTGTTAGAATGAGTGTGTCCCTGTGGAGGTGTGCACACTGAAATGTTAGAATGAGTGTGTCCACATGGAGGTGTGCACACTGAACTGTTATAATGTGTGTGTCCACATGGAGGTGTGCACACTGAACTGTTAGAATGAGTGTGCCCACATGGAGGTGTGCACACTGAATTGTTAGAATGAGTGTGCCCACCTGGAGTTGTGCACTCTGAACTTTTAGAATGATTGTGTCCACATGGATGTGTGCAAACTGAACTGTTAGAATGTCTGTGTCCACATGGAGGTGTGCACACTGAACTGTTAGAATGAGTGTGCCCACATGGAGGTGTGCACACTGAAATGTTAGAATGAGTGTGTCCACATGGAGGTGTTCACACTGAACTGTTAGAATGAGTGTGTCCACATGGAGGTGTGCACACTGAACTGTTAGAATATGTGCACATGGAGGTGTGCACAATGTAATGTTAGAATGAGTGTGTCCACATGGAGGTGTGCACACTGAACTGTTAGGATGAGTGTGTCCACATGGAGGTGTGCACACTGAACTGCTAGAATGAGTGTGTCCACATGGAAGTGTGCACACTGAACTGTTAGAATGAGTGTGCCCACATGGAGGTGTGCACACTGAACTGTCAGAATGAGTGTGTCCACATGGAGGTGTGTACACTGAACTGTTAGAATGAGTGTATTCCCTGTGGAGGTGTGCACACTGAACTGTTAGAATGAGTGTGCCCACATGGAGGTGTGCACACTGAACAGTTAGAATGAGTGTGTCCACATGGAGGTGTGCACATTGAACTGTTAGAATGAGTGTGCCCACATGGTGGTGTGCACACTGAACTGTTAGAATGAGTGTGCCAACATGGAGGTGTGCACACTGAACTGTTAGAAATGAGTGTGCCCACATGGAGGTGTGCACACTGAACTGTTAGAATGAGTGTGTCCACATGGACCTGTGCACACTGAACTGTTAGAATGAGTGTGTCCATTGGAGGTGTGCTCACTAAACTGTTAGAATGAGTGTGCCCACATGGAGGTGTGCACACTGAACTGTTAGAATGAGTGTGTCCACATGGAGGTGTGCACACTGAAATGTTAGAATGAGTGTGTCCACATGCAGGTGTGCACACAGAACTATTAGAATGAGTGTGTCCACATGCAGGTGTGCACACTGAACTGTTAGAATGAGTGTGTCTTTGTGGAGGTGTGCACACTGAACTGTTAGTATGAGTGTGTCCACATAAAGGTGTGCACACTGAACTGTTAGAATGTGTGTGTCCACATGGAGGTGTACACACTGAACTGTTACATTGAGTGTGCCCACATGGAGGTGTGCACACTGAACTGTTAGAATATGTGCACATGGAGGTGTGCACACTGAAATGTTAGAATGAGTGTGTCCACATGGAGGTGTTCACACTGAAATGTTAGAATGAGTGTGTCCACATGGAGGTGTGCACACTGAACTGTTAGAATATGTGCACATGGAGGTGTGCACAATGTAATGTTAGAATGAGTGTGTCCACATGGAGGTGTGCACACTGAACTGTTAGGATGAGTGTGTCCACATGGAGGTGTGCACACTGAACTGCTAGAATGAGTGTGTCCACATGGAAGTGTGCACACTGAACTGTTAGAATGAGTGTGCCCACATGGAGGTGTGCACACTGAACTGTCAGAATGAGTGTGTCCACATGGAGGTGTGTACACTGAACTGTTAGAATGAGTGTATCCCTGTGGAGGTGTGCACACTGAACTGTTAGAATGAGTGTGCCCACATGGAGGTGTGCACACTGAACAGTTAGAATGAGTGTGTCCACATGGAGGTGTGCACACTGAACTGTTAGAATGAGTGTGCCGACATGGTGGTGTGCACTCTGAACTGTTAGAATGAGTGTGCCCACATGGAGGTGTGCACACTGAACTGTTAGAAATGAGTGTGCCCACATGGAGGTGTGCACACTGAACTGTTAGAATGAGTGTGTCCACATGGACCTGTGCACACTGAACTGTTAGAATGAGTGTGTCCAATGGAGGTGTGCTCACTAAACTGTTAGAATGAGTGTGCCCACATGGACGTGTGCACACTGAACTGTTAGCATGAGTGTGTCCACATGGAGGTGTGCACACTGAACTGTTAGAATGTGTCCACATGGAGGTGTGCACACTGAACTGTTAGAATGAGTGTGTCCACATGGAGTTGTGCACACTGAACTGTTAGATTGTGTCCACATGGAGGTGTGCACACTGAACTGTTAGAATGATTGTGTCCACATGGAGGTGTGCACACTGAACTGTTAGAATGTGTGTATCCCTGTGGAGGTGTGCACAATGAAGTGTTAAAATGAGTCTGTCCACATGGAGGTGTGCACACTGAACTGTTAGAATGAGTGTGTCCCTGTGGATGTGTGCACACTGAACTGTTAGAATGAGTGTGTCCACATGGAGGTGTGAAGACTGAATTGTTAGAATGAGTATGCCCACATGGAGGTGTGCACACTGAACTGTTAGAATGATTGTGTCCACATGCAGGTGTGCACACTGAACTGTTAGAATGAGTGTGTCCACATGGAGGTGTGTACACTGAACTGTTAGAATGAGTGTGTCCCTGTGGAGGTGTGCACACTGAACTGTTAGAATGAGTGTGTCCACATTGACGTGTGCACACTGAACTGTTAGAATGATTGTGTCCACATGGAGGTGTGCACACTGAACTGTTAGAATTTGTCCATATGGAGGTGTGCATACTGAACTGTTAGAATGAGTGTGTCCACATGGAGGTGTGCACACTGAATTGTTAGAATGAGTGTGTCCACATGGAGGTGTGCACACTGAACTGTTAGTATGAGTGTGCCCACATGGAGGTGTGCACACTGAACTGTTAGAATGAGTGTGTCCCTGTGGAGGTGTGCACACTAAACTGTTAGAATGAGTGTGCCCACATGGAGGTGTGCACACTGAACTGTTAGAATGATTGTGTCCACATGCAGGTGTGCACATTGAACTGTTAGAATGAGTGTGTCCCTGTGGAGGTGTGCACAGTGAACTGTTAGAATGATTGTGTCCACATGGAGGTGTGCACACTGAACTGTTAGAATGAGTGTGCCCACATGGAGGGGTGCACACTGAAATGTTAGAATGAGTGTGTCCACATGGAGGTGTGCACACTGAACTGTTAGAATGAGTGTGCCCACATGGAGGTGTGCACACTGAACTGTTAGAATATGTGCACATGGAGGTGTGCACAATGTAATGTTAGAATGAGTGTGTCCACATGGAGGTGTGCACACTGAACTGTTAGAATGAGTGTGTCCACATGGAGGTGTGCACACTGAACTGTTAGAATGTGTCCACATGGAGGTGTGCACACTGAACTGTTAGAATGATTGTGTCCACATGGAGGTGTGCACACTGAACTGTTAGAATGAGTGTGTCCCTCTGGAGGTGTGCACATTGAACTGTTAAAATGAGTGTGTCCCTGTGGAGGTGTGCACACTGAACTGTAAGAATGAGTGTGCCCACATGGAGGTGTCCACACTGAACTGTTAGAATGAGTGTGTCCACATGGAGGTGTGCACACTGAACTGTTAGAATGAGTGTGCCCACATGGAGGTGTGCACAATGAACTGTTAGAATGAGTGTGTCCACATGGAGGTTTGCACACTGATCTGTTAGAATGAGTGTGCCCACATGGAGGTGTGCACACTGAACTGGTAGAATGAGTGTGTCCACATGGAGGTGTGCACACTGAACTGTTAGAATGTGTCCACATGGAGGTGTGCACACTGAACTGTTAGAATGATTGTGTCCACATGGAGGTGTGCACACTGAACTGTTAGACTGAGTGTGTCCCTCTGGAGGTGTGCACATTGAACTGTTAGAATGAGTGTGTCCCTGTGGAGGGGTGCACACTGAACTGTTAGAATGAGTGTGCCCACATGGAGGTGTGCACACTGAACTGTTAGAATGAGTGTGTCCCTGTGGAGGTGTGCACACTGAAATGTTAGAGTGAGTGTGTCCACATGTAGGTATGCACACTGAACTCTTAGAATGAGTGTGTCCACATGGAGGTGTGCACACTGAACTGTTAGAATGAGTGTGTCCACATGGAGGTGTGCACACTGAACTGTTAGAATGTGTGTGTCCACATGGAGGTGTGCACACTGAACTGTTAGAATGAGTGTGTCCACATGGATGTGTGCACACTGAACTGTTAGAATGAGTGTGCCCACATGGAGGTGTGCACAATGAACTGTTAGAATGAGTGTGTCCACATGGAGGTGTGCACATTGAACTGTTAGAATGAGTGTGTCCACATGGAGGTGTGCACACTGAACTGTTAGAATGAGTGTGCCCACATGGAGGTGTGCACACTGAAGTGTTAGAATTTATCCACATGGAGGTGTGTACACTGAACAGTTAGAATGACTGTGTAGACATGGAGGTGTGCACACTGAACTGTTAGAATGAGTGTGCCCACATGGAGTTGTGCACACTGAACTGTTAGAATGAGTGTGTCCCTGTGGAGGTGTGCACACTGAAATGTTAGAATGAGTGTGTCCACATGGAGGTGTGCACACTGAACTGTTATAATGTGTGTGTCCACATGGAGGTGTGCACACTGAACTGTTAGAATGAGTGTGCCCACATGGAGGTGTGCACACTGAATTGTTAGAATGAGTGTGCCCACCTGGAGTTGTGCACTCTGAACTGTTAGAATGATTGTGTCCACATGGATGTGTGCAAACTGAACTGTTAGAATGTCTGTGTCCACATGGAGGTGTGCACACTGAACTGTTAGAATGAGTGTGCCCACATGGAGGTGTGCACACTGAAATGTTAGAATGAGTGTGTCCACATGGAGGTGTTCACACTGAACTGTTAGAATGAGTGTGTCCACATGGAGGTGTGCACACTGAACTGTTAGAATATGTGCACATGGAGGTGTGCACAATGTAATGTTAGAATGAGTGTGTCCACATGGAGGTGTGCACACTGAACTGTTAGAATGAGTGTGCCCACATGGAGGTGTGCACACTGAACTGTCAGAATGAGTGTGTCCACATGGATGTGTGTACACTGAACTGTTAGAATGAGTGTATCCCTGTGGAGGTGTGCACACTGAACTGTTAGAATGAGTGTGCCCACATGGAGGTGTGCACACTGAACAGTTAGAATGAGTGTGTCCACATGGAGGTGTGCACACTGAACTGTTAGAATGAGTGTGCCCACATGGTGGTGTGCACACTGAACTGTTAGAATGAGTGTGCCCACATGGAGGTGTGCACACTGAACTGTTAGAAATGAGTGTGCCCACATGGAGGTGTGCACACTGAACTGTTAGAATTAGTGTGTCCACATGGACCTGTGCACACTGAACTGTTAGAATGAGTGTGTCCATTGGAGGTGTGCTCACTAAACTGTTAGAATGAGTGTGCCCACATGGAGGTGTGCACACTGAACTGTTAAAATGAGTGTGTCCACATGGAGGTGTGCACACTGAAATGTTAGAATGAGTGTGTCCACATGCAGGTGTGCACACAGAACTATTAGAATGAGTGTGTCCACATGCAGGTGTGCACACTGAACTGTTAGAATGAGTGTGTCTTTGTGGAGGTGTGCACACTGAACTGTTAGAATGAGTGTGTCCACATGGAGGTGTGCACACTGAACTGTTAGAATGTGTGTGTCCACATGGAGGTGTACACACTGAACTGTTACATTGAGTGTGCCCACATGGAGGTGTGCACACTGAACTGTTAGAATGAGTGTGCCCACATGGAGGTGTGCACACTGAACTGTTAGAATGATTGTGTCCACATGGAGGTGTGCACACTGAACTGTTAGAATGACTGTGTCCACATGGAGGTGTGCACACTGAACTGTTAGAATGATTGTGCCCACATGGAGGTGTGCACACTGAAATGTTAGAATGAGTATGTCCACATAGATGTGTGCACACTGAAGTGTTAGAATTTATCCACATGGAGGTGTGCACACTGAACAGTTAGAATGACTGTGTAGACATGGAGGTGTGCACACTGATCTGTTCGAATGAGTGTGCCCACATGGAGTTGTGCACACTGAACTGTTAGGATGAGTGTGTCCCTGTGGAGGTGTGCACACTGAAACGTTAGAATGAGTGTGTCCACATGGAGGTGTGCACACTGAACTGTTATAATGTGTGTGTCCACATGGAGGTGTGCACACTGAACTGTTAGAATGAGTGTGCCCACATGGAGGTGTGCACACTGAACTGTTAGAATGAGTGTGTCCCTGTGGAGGTGTGCACACTGAACTGTTAGAATGAGTGTGTCCACATTGACGTGTGCACACTGAACTGTTAGAATGAGTGTGTCCACATGGAGGTGTGTACACTGAACTGTTAGAATGAGTGTGTCCCTGTGGAGGTGTGCACACTGAACTGTTAGAATGAGTGTGTCCACATTGACGTGTGCACACTGAACTGTTAGAATGAGTGTGTCCACATGGAGGTGTGCACACTGAACTGTTAGAATGATTGTGTCCACATGCAGGTGTGCACATTGAACTGTTAAATGAGTGTGTCCCTGTGGAGGTGTGCACAGTGAACTGTTAGAATGATTGTGTCCACATGGAGGTGTGCACACTGAACTGTTAGAATGAGTGTGCCCACATGGAGGGGTGCACACTGAAATGTTAGAATGAGTGTGTCCACATGGAGGTGTGCACACTGAACTGTTAGAATGAGTGTGCCCACATGGAGGTGTGCACACTGAACTGTTAGAATATGTGCACATGGAGGTGTGCACAATGTAATGTTAGAATGAGTGTGTCCACATGGAGGTGTGCACACTGAACTGTTAGAATGAGTGTGTCCACATGGAGGTGTGCACACTGAACTGTTAGAATGTGTCCACATGGAGGTGTGCAGACTGAACTGTTAGAATGATTGTGTCCACATGGAGGTGTGCACACTGAACTGTTAGAATGAGTGTGTCCCTCTGGAGGTGTGCACATTGAACTGTTAAAATGAGTGTGTCCCTGTGGAGGTGTGCACACTGAACTGTAAGAATGAGTGTGCCCACATGGAGGTGTCCACACTGAACTGTTAGAATGAGTGTGTCCACATGGAGGTGTGCACACTGAACTGTTAGAATGAGTGTGCCCACATGGAGGTGTGCACAATGAACTGTTAGAATGAGTGTGTCCACATGGAGGTTTGCACACTGATCTGTTAGAATGAGTGTGCCCACATGGAGGTGTGCACACTGAACTGGTAGAATGAGTGTGTCCACATGGAGGTGTGCACACTGAACTGTTAGAATGTGTCCACATGGAGGTGTGCACACTGAACTGTTAGAATGATTGTGTCCACATGGAGGTGTGCACACTGAACTGTTAGACTGAGTGTGTCCCTCTGGAGGTGTGCACATTGAACTGTTCGAATGAGTGTGTCCCTGTGGAGGGGTGCACACTGAACTGTTAGAATGAGTGTGTCCACATGGAGGTGTGTACACTGAACTGTTAGAATGAGTGTGTCCCTGTGGAGGTGTGCACACTGAACTGTTAGAATGAGTGTGTCCACATTGACGTGTGCACACTGAACTGTTAGAATGAGTGTGTCCACATGGAGGTGTGCACACTGAACTGTTAGAATGATTGTGTCCACATGCAGGTGTGCACATTGAACTGTTAAATGAGTGTGTCCCTGTGGAGGTGTGCACAGTGAACTGTTAGAATGATTGTGTCCACATGGAGGTGTGCACACTGAACTGTTAGAATGAGTGTGCCCACATGGAGGGGTGCACACTGAAATGTTAGAATGAGTGTGTCCACATGGAGGTGTGCACACTGAACTGTTAGAATGAGTGTGCCCACATGGAGGTGTGCACACTGAACTGTTAGAATATGTGCACATGGAGGTGTGCACAATGTAATGTTAGAATGAGTGTGTCCACATGGAGGTGTGCACACTGAACTGTTAGAATGAGTGTGTCCACATGGAGGTGTGCACACTGAACTGTTAGAATGTGTCCACATGGAGGTGTGCAGACTGAACTGTTAGAATGATTGTGTCCACATGGAGGTGTGCACACTGAACTGTTAGAATGAGTGTGTCCCTCTGGAGGTGTGCACATTGAACTGTTAAAATGAGTGTGTCCCTGTGGAGGTGTGCACACTGAACTGTAAGAATGAGTGTGCCCACATGGAGGTGTCCACACTGAACTGTTAGAATGAGTGTGTCCACATGGAGGTGTGCACACTGAACTGTTAGAATGAGTGTGCCCACATGGAGGTGTGCACAATGAACTGTTAGAATGAGTGTGTCCACATGGAGGTTTGCACACTGATCTGTTAGAATGAGTGTGCCCACATGGAGGTGTGCACACTGAACTGGTAGAATGAGTGTGTCCACATGGAGGTGTGCACACTGAACTGTTAGAATGTGTCCACATGGAGGTGTGCACACTGAACTGTTAGAATGATTGTGTCCACATGGAGGTGTGCACACTGAACTGTTAGACTGAGTGTGTCCCTCTGGAGGTGTGCACATTGAACTGTTCGAATGAGTGTGTCCCTGTGGAGGGGTGCACACTGAACTGTTAGAATGAGTGTGCCCACATGGAGGTGTGCACACTGAACTGTTAGAATGAGTGTGTCCCTGTGGAGGTGTGCACACTGAAATGTTAGAGTGAGTGTGTCCACATGTAGGTATGCACACTGAACTCTTAGAATGAGTGTGTCCACATGGAGGTGTGCACACTGAACTGTTAGAATGAGTGTGTCCACATGGAGGTGTGCACACTGAACTGTTAGAATGTGTGTGTCCACATGGAGGTGTGCACACTGAACTGTTAGAATGAGTGTGTCCACATGGAGGTGTGCACACTGAACTGTTAGAATGAGTGTGCCCACATGGAGGTGTGCACAATGAACTGTTAGAATGAGTGTGTCCACATGGAGGTGTGCACATTGAACTGTTAGAATGAGTGTGTCCACATGGAGGTGTGCACACTGAACTGTTAGAATGAGTGTGCCCACATGGAGGTGTGCACACTGAAGTGTTAGAATTTTTCCACATGGAGGTGTGTACACTGAACAGTTAGAATGACTGTGTAGACATGGAGGTGTGCACACTGAACTGTTAGAATGAGTGTGCCCACATGGAGTTGTGCACACTGAACTGTTAGAATGAGTGTGTCCCTGTGGAGGTGTGCACACTGAAATGTTAGAATGAGTGTGTCCACATGGAGGTGTGCACACTGAACTGTTATAATGTGTGTGTCCACATGGAGGTGTGCACACTGAACTGTTAGAATGAGTGTGCCCACATGGAGGTGTGCACACTGAATTGTTAGAATGAGTGTGCCCACCTGGAGTTGTGCACTCTGAACTGTTAGAATGATTGTGTCCACATGGATGTGTGCAAACTGAACTGTTAGAATGTCTGTGTCCACATGGAGGTGTGCACACTGAACTGTTAGAATGAGTGTGCCCACATGGAGGTGTGCACACTGAAATGTTAGAATGAGTGTGTCCACATGGAGGTGTTCACACTGAACTGTTAGAATGAGTGTGTCCACATGGAGGTGTGCACACTGAACTGTTAGAATATGTGCACATGGAGGTGTGCACAATGTAATGTTAGAATGAGTGTGTCCACATGGAGGTGTGCACACTGAACTGTTAGAATGAGTGTGCCCACATGGAGGTGTGCACACTGAACTGTCAGAATGAGTGTGTCCACATGGATGTGTGTACACTGAACTGTTAGAATGAGTGTATCCCTGTGGAGGTGTGCACACTGAACTGTTAGAATGAGTGTGCCCACATGGAGGTGTGCACACTGAACAGTTAGAATGAGTGTGTCCACATGGAGGTGTGCACACTGAACTGTTAGAATGAGTGTGCCCACATGTGGTGTGCACACTGAACTGTTAGAATGAGTGTGCCCACATGGAGGTGTGCACACTGAACTGTTAGAAATGAGTGTGCCCACATGGAGGTGTGCACACTGAACTGTTAGAATGAGTGTGTCCACATGGACCTGTGCACACTGAACTGTTAGAATGAGTGTGTCCACATGCAGGTGTGCACACAGAACTATTAGAATGAGTGTGTCCACATGCAGGTGTGCACACTGAACTGTTAGAATGAGTGTGTCTTTGTGGAGGTGTGCACACTGAACTGTTAGAATGAGTGTGTCCACATGGAGGTGTGCACACTGAACTGTTAGAATGTGTGTGTCCACATGGAGGTGTACACACTGAACTGTTACATTGAGTGTGCCCACATGGAGGTGTGCACACTGAACTGTTAGAATGAGTGTGCCCACATGGAGTTGTGCACACTGAACTGTTAGAATGATTGTGTCCACATGGAGGTGTGCACACTGAACTGTTAGAATGATTGTGTCCACATGGAGGTGTGCACACTGAACTGTTAGAATGATTGTGCCCACATGGAGGTGTGCACACTGAAATGTTAGAATGAGTATGTCCACATAGATGTGTGCACACTGAAGTGTTAGAATTTATCCACATGGAGGTGTGCACACTGAACAGTTAGAATGACTGTGTAGACATGGAGGTGTGCACACTGATCTGTTCGAATGAGTGTGCCCACATGGAGTTGTGCACACTGAACTGTTAGGATGAGTGTGTCCCTGTGGAGGTGTGCACACTGAAACGTTAGAATGAGTGTGTCCACATGGAGGTGTGCACACTGAACTGTTATAATGTGTGTGTCCACATGGAGGTGTGCACACTGAACTGTTAGAATGAGTGTGCCCACATGGAGGTGTGCACACTGAATTGTTAGAATGAGTGTGCCCACCTGGAGTTGTGCACTCTGAACTGTTAGAATGATTGTGTCCACATGGATGTGTGCAAACTGAACTGTTAGAATGTCTGTGTCCACATGGAGGAGTGCACACTGAACTGTTAGAATGAGTGTGCCCACATGGAGGTGTGCACACTGAAATGTTAGAATGAGTGTGTCCACATGGAGGTGTTCACACTGAAATGTTAGAATGAGTGTGTCCACATGGAGGTGTGCACACTGAACTGTTAGAATATGTGCACATGGAGGTGTGCACAATGTAATGTTAGAATGAGTGTGTCCACATGGAGGTGTGCACACTGAACTGTTAGGATGAGTGTGTCCACATGGAGGTGTGCACACTGAACTGCTAGAATGAGTGTGTCCACATGGAAGTGTGCACACTGAACTGTTAGAATGAGTGTGCCCACATGGAGGTGTGCACACTGAACTGTCAGAATGAGTGTGTCCACATGGAGGTGTGTACACTGAACTGTTAGAATGAGTGTATCCCTGTGGAGGTGTGCACACTGAACTGTTAGAATGAGTGTGCCCACATGGAGGTGTGCACACTGAACAGTTAGAATGAGTGTGTCCACATGGAGGTGTGCACACTGAACTGTTAGAATGAGTGTGCCCACATGGTGGTGTGCACTCTGAACTGTTAGAATGAGTGTGCCCACATGGAGGTGTGCACACTGAACTGTTAGAAATGAGTGTGCCCACATGGAGGTGTGCACACTGAACTGTTAGAATGAGTGTGTCCACATGGAGGTGTGCACACTGAACTGTTAGAATGTGTGCACATGGAGGTGTGCACACTGAACTGTTAGAATGAGTGTGTCCACATGGAGTTGTGCACACTGAACTGTTAGATTGTGTCCACATGGAGGTGTGCACACTGAACTGTTAGAATGATTGTGTCCACATGGAGGTGTGCACACTGAACTGTTAGAATGTGTGTATCCCTGTGGAGGTGTGCACAATGAAGTGTTAAAATGAGTCTGTCCACATGGAGGTGTGCACACTGAACTGTTAGAATGAGTGTGTCCCTGTGGATGTGTGCACACTGAACTGTTAGAATGAGTGTGTCCACATGGAGGTGTGAACACTGAATTGTTAGAATGAGTATGCCCACATGGAGCTGTGCACACTGAACTGTTAGAATGATTGTGTCCACATGCAGGTGTGCACACTGAACTGTTAGAATGAGTGTGTCCACATGGAGGTGTGTACACTGAACTGTTAGAATGAGTGTGTCCCTGTGGAGGTGTGCACACTGAACTGTTAGAATTTGTCCATATGGAGGTGTGCATACTGAACTGTTAGAATGAGTGTGTCCACATGGAGGTGTGCACACTGAATTGTTAGAATGAGTGTGTCCACATGGAGGTGTGCACACTGAACTGTTAGTATGAGTGTGCCCACATGGAGGTGTGCACACTGAACTGTTAGAATGAGTGTGTCCCTGTGGAGGTGTGCACACTAAACTGTTAGAATGAGTGTGCCCACATGGAGGTGTGCACACTGAACTGTTAGAATGATTGTGTCCACATGCAGGTGTGCACATTGAACTGTTAGAATGAGTGTGTCCCTGTGGAGGTGTGCACAGTGAACTGTTAGAATGATTGTGTCCACATGGAGGTGTGCACACTGAACTGTTAGAATGAGTGTGCCCACATGGAGGGGTGCACACTGAAATGTTAGAATGAGTGTGTCCACATGGAGGTGTGCACACTGAACTGTTAGAATGAGTGTGCCCACATGGAGGTGTGCACACTGAACTGTTAGAATATGTGCACATGGAGGTGTGCACAATGTAATGTTAGAATGAGTGTGTCCACATGGAGGTGTGCACACTGAACTGTTAGAATGAGTGTGTCTACATGGAGGTGTGCACACTGAACTGTTAGAATGTGTCCACATGGAGGTGTGCACACTGAACTGTTAGAATGATTGTGTCCACATGGAGGTGTGCACACTGAACTGTTAGAATGAGTGTGTCCCTCTGGAGGTGTGCACATTGAACTGTTAAAATGAGTGTGTCTCTGTGGAGGTGTGCACACTGAACTGTAAGAATGAGTGTTCCCACATGGAGGTGTCCACACTGAACTGTTAGAATGAGTGTGTCCACATGGAGGTGTGCACACTGAACTGTTAGAATGAGTGTGCCCACATGGAGGTGTGCACAATGAACTGTTAGAATGAGTGTGTCCACATGGAGGTTTGCACACTGATCTGTTAGAATGAGTGTGCCCACATGGAGGTGTGCACACTGAACTGGTAGAATGAGTGTGTCCACATGGAGGTGTGCACACTGAACTGTTAGAATGTGTCCACATGGAGGTGTGCACACTGAACTGTTAGAATGATTGTGTCCACATGGAGGTGTGCACACTGAACTGTTAGACTGAGTGTGTCCCTCTGGAGGTGTGCACATTGAACTGTTAGAATGAGTGTGTCCCTGTGGAGGGGTGCACACTGAACTGTTAGAATGAGTGTGCCCACATGGAGGTGTGCACACTGAACTGTTAGAATGAGTGTGTCCACATGGAGGTTTGCACACTGATCTGTTAGAATGAGTGTGCCCACATGGAGGTGTACACACTGAACTGTTAGAATGAGTGTGTCCACATGGAGGTGTACACACTGAACTGTTAGAATGTGTCCACATGGAGGTGTGCACACTGAACTGTTAGAATGATTATGTCCACATGGAGGTGTGCACACTGAACTGTTAGAATGAGTGTGACCCTGTGGAGGTGTGCACACTGAAATGTTAGAAAGAGTGTGTCCGCATGGACGTGTGAACACTGAAATGTTAGAATTTGTCCACATGGAGGTGTGCACACTGTACTGTTAGAATGAGTGTGTCCACATGGAGGTGTGCACACTGAACTCTTAAAATGAGTGTGTCCACATGGAGGTGTGCACACTGAACTGTTAGAATGAGTGTGTCCACATGGAGGTGTGCACACTGAACTGTTAGAATGAGTGTGTCCACATGGAGGTGTGCACACTGAACTGTTAGAATGATTGTGTCCACATGGAGGTGTGCACTCTGAACTGTTACAATGAGTGTGCCCACATGGAGGTGTGCACACTGAACTGTTAGAATGAGTGTGCCCACATGGAGGTGTGCACACTGAACTCTTAGAATGATTGTGTCCACATGCAGGTGTGCACACTGAACTGTTAGAATGAGTGTGTCCCTGTGGAGGTGTGCACACTGAACTGTTAGAATGAGTGTGTCCCTCTGGAGGTGTGCACACTGAACTGTTAGAATGATTATGTCCATATGGAGGTGTGCACACTGAACTGTTAGAATGAGTGTTCCCACATGGAGGTGTGCACAATGAACTGTTAGAATGAGTGTGTCCACAAGGAGGTTTGCACAATGATCTGTTAGAATGAGTGTGCCCACATGGAGGTGTGCACACTGAACTGTTAGAATGAGTGTGTCCACATGGAGGTGTGCACACTGAACTGTTAGATTGTGTCCACATTGAGGTGTGCACACTGAACTGTTAGAATGATTGTGTCCACATGGAGGTGTGCACACTGAACTTTTAGAATGAGTGTGTCCCTCTGGAGGTGTGCACACTGAACTGTTAGAATGATTATGTCCACATGGAGGTGTGCACACTGAACTGTTAGAATGAGTGTGTCCCTGTGGAGGTGTGCACACTGAAATGTTAGAATGAGTGTGTCCACATGGACGTGTGCACACCGAAGTGTTAGAATTTGTCCACATGGAGGTGTGCACACTGAACTGTTAGAATGAGTGTGTCCACATGTAGGTATGCACACTGAACTCTTAGAATGAGTGTGTCCACATGGAGGTTTGCACACTGAACTGTTAGAATGAGTGTGTCCACATGGAGGTGTGCACACAGAACTGTTAGAATGAGTGTGTCCACATGCAGGTGTGCACACAGAACTGTTAGAATGAGTGTGTCCACATGCAGGTGTGCACACTGAACTGTTAGAATGAGTGTGTCCACATGGAGGTGTGCACACTGAACTTTTAGAATGAGTGTGCCCACATGGATGTGTGCACACTGAAATGTTAGAAAGAGTGTGCCCACATGGAGGTGTGCACACTGAAATGTTAGAATGATTGTGTCCACATGCAGGTGTGCACACTGAACTGTTAGAATGAGTGTGTCCCTGTGGAGGTGTGCACACTGAACTGTTAGAATGAGTGTGCCCACATGGAGGTGTGCACACTGAACTGTTAGAATGAGTGTGTCCCTGTGGAGGTGTGCACACTGAACAGTTAGAATGAGTGTGTCCATATGGAGGTGTGCACACTGAACTGTTAGAATGGGTGTGTCCCTGTGGAGGTGTGCACACTGAACTGTTAGAATGAGTGTGTCCCTGTGGAGGTGTGCATACTGAAATGTTAGAAAGAGTGTGTCCACATGGAGGTGTGCACACCGAAGTGTTAAAATTTGTCCACATGGAGATGTGCACACTGAACTGTTAGAATTAGTGTGTCCACATGGAGGTGTGCACACTGAACTGTTAGAATGAGTGTGCCCACATGGAGGTGTGCACACTGAACTGTTAGAATGAGTGTGCCCACATGGAGGTGTGCACACTGTAATGTTAGAATGAGTGTGTCCACATGGAGGTGTGCACACTGAACTGTTAGAATGAGTGTGTCCACATGGAGGTGTGCCCACTAAGCTGTTAGAATGAGTGTGCCCACATGGAGGTGTGCACTCTGAACTGTTAGAATGAGTATGCCCACATGGAGGTGTGCACACTGAACTGTTAGAATGAGTGTGTCCACATGGAGGTGTGCACACTGAACTGTTAGAATATGTGCACATAAAGGTGTGCACACTGAACTGTTAGAATGAGTGTGTCCACATGGAGGTGTGCACACTGAACTGTTAGAATGAGTGTGTCCACATGGAGGTGTGCACACTTAACTGTTAGAATGAGTGTGTCCACATGGAAGTGTGCACACTGAACTGTTAGAATGAGTGTGCCCACATGGAGGTGTGCACACTGAACTGTCAGAATGAGTGTGTCCACATGGAGGTGTGCAAAATGAACTGTTAGAATGAGTGTATCCCTGTGGAGGTGTGCACACTGAACTGTTAGAATGAGTGTGCCCACATGGAGGTGTGCACACTGAACAGTTAGAATGAGTGTGTCCACATGGAGGTGTGCACACAGAACTGTTAGAATGAGTGTGCCCACATGGTGGTGTGCACACTGAACTGTTAGAATGAGTGTGCCCACATGGAGGTGTGCACACTGAACGGTTAGAAATGAGTGTGCCCACATGGAGGTGTGCACACTGAACTGTTAGAATGAGTGTGTCCACATGGAGGTGTGCACACTGAACTGTTAGAATGAGTGTATCCACATGGAGGTGTGCACACTGAACTGTTAGAATGAGTGTGCCCACATGGAGGTGTGCACACTGAACTGTTAGAATGAGTGTGTCCACATGGAGTTGTGCACACTGAACTGTTAGATTGTGTCCACATGGAGGTGTGCACACTGAACTCTTAGAATGATTGTGTCCACATGGAGGTGTGCACACTGAACTGTTAGAATGGGTGTATCCCTGTGGAGGTGTGCACAATGAACTGTTAAAATGAGTGTGTCTACATGGAGGTGTGCACACTGAACTGTTAGAATGAGTGTGTCCACATGGAGGTGTGCACACTGAACTGTTAGAATGAGTGTGTCCCTGTGGAGGTGTGCACACTGAACTGTTAGAATGAGTGTGTCCACATAGAGGTGTGCACACTGAACTGTTAGAATGAGTGTGTTCACAAGGAGGTGTGCACACCGAACTGTTAGAATTTGTCCACATGGAGGTGTGCACACTGAACTGTTAGAATGAGTGTGTCCACATGGAGGTGTGCACACTGAACTGTTAGAATGAGTGTGTCCACATGGAGGTGTGCACACTGAAATGTTAGTATGAGTGTGCCCACATGGAGGTGTGCACACTGAACTGTTAGAATGAGTGTGTCCCTGTGGAGGTGTGCACACTGAACTGTTAGAATGAGTGTGCCCACATGGAGGTGTGCACACTGAACTGTTAGAATGAGTGTGTCCACATGGAGGTGTGCACACTGTACTGTTAGAATGTGTCCACATGGAGGTGTGCACACTGAACTGTTAGAATGATTGTGTCCACATGGAGGTGTGCACACTGAACTGTTAGAATGAGTGTGTCCCTCTGGAGGTGTGCACATTGAACTGTTAGAATGAGTGTGTCCCTGTGGAGGTGTGCACACTGAACTGTTAGAATGAGTGTGTCCACATGGAGGTTTGCACACTGATCTGTTAGAATGAGTGTGCCCACATGGAGGTGTACACACTGAACTGTTAGAATGAGTGTGTCCACATGGAGGTGTACACACTGAACTGTTAGAATGTGTCCACATGGAGGTGTGCACACTGAACTGTTAGAATGATTATGTCCACATGGAGGTGTGCACACTGAACTGTTAGAATGAGTGTGTCCCTGTGGAGGTGTGCACACTGAAATGTTAGAAAGAGTGTGTCCGCATGGACGCGTGAACACTGAAATGTTAGAATTTGTCCACATGGAGGTGTGCACACTGAACTGCTAGAATGAGTGTGTCCACATGGAGGTGTGCACACTGAACTCTTAAAATGAGTGTGTCCACATGGAGGTGTGCACACTGAACTGTTAGAATGAGTGTGTCCACATGGAGGTGTGCACACTGAACTGTTAGAATGAGTGTGTCCACATGGAGGTGTGCACACTGAACTGTTAGAATGATTGTGTCCACATGGAGGTGTGCACTCTGAACTGTTACAATGAGTGTGCCCACATGGAGGTGTGCACACTGAACTGTTAGAATGAGTGTGCCCACATGGAGGTGTGCACACTGAACTCTTAGAATGTTTGTGTCCACATGCAGGTGTGCACACTGAACTGTTAGAATGAGTGTGTCCCTGTGGAGGTGTGCACACTGAACTGTTAGAATGAGTGTGTCCCTCTGGAGGTGTGCACACTGAACTGTTAGAATGATTATGTCCATATGGAGGTGTGCACACTGAACTGTTAGAATGAGTGTTCCCACATGGAGGTGTGCACAATGAACTGTTAGAATGAGTGTGTCCACAAGGAGGTTTGCACACTGATCTGTTAGAATGAGTGTGCCCACATGGAGGTGTGCACACTGAACTGTTAGAATGAGTGTGTCCACATGGAGGTGTGCACACTGAACTGTTAGATTGTGCCCACATGGACGTGTGCACACTGAACTGTTAGAATGATTGTGTCCACATGGAGGTGTGCACACTGAACTTTTAGAATGAGTGTGTCCCTCTGGAGGTGTGCACACTGAACTGTTAGAATGATTATGTCCACATGGAGGTGTGCACACTGAACTGTTAGAATGAGTGTGTCCCTGTGGAGGTGTGCACACTGAAATGTTAGAATGAGTGTGTCCACATGGACGTGTGCACACCGAAGTGTTAGAATTTGTCCACATGGAGGTGTGCACACTGAACTGTTAGAATGAGTGTGTCCACATGTAGGTATGGACACTGAACTCTTAGAATGAGTGTGTCCACATGGAGGTTTGCACACTGAACTGTTAGAATGAGTGTGTCCACATGGAGGTGTGCACACAGAACTGTTAGAATGAGTGTGTCCACATGCAGGTGTGCACACAGAACTGTTAGAATGAGTGTGTCCACATGCAGGTGTGCACACTGAACTGTTAGAATGAGTGTGTCCACATGGAGGTGTGCACACTGAACTTTTAGAATGAGTGTGCCCACATGGAGGTGTGCACACTGAAATGTTAGAATGAGTGTGCCCACATGGAGGTGTGCACACTGAAATGTTAGAATGATTGTGTCCACATGCAGGTGTGCACACTGAAATGTTAGAATGAGTGTGTCCCTGTGGAGGTGTGCACACTGAACTGTTAGAATGAGTGTGCCCACATGGAGGTGTGCACACTGAACTGTTAGAATGAGTGTGTCCACATGGACGTGTGCACACTGAACTGTTAGAATGAGTGTGTCCACATGGAGGTGTGCACACTGAACTGTTAGAATGAGTGTGCCCACATGGAGGTGTGCACACTGAACTGTTAGAATGAGTGTGTCCACATGGAGTTGTGCACACTGAACTGTTAGATTGTGTCCACATGGAGGTGTGCACACTGAACTGTTATAATGATTGTGTCCACATGGAGGTGTGCACACTGAACTGTTAGAATGGGTGTATCCCTGTGGAGGTGTGCAAAATGAACTGTTAAAATGAGTGTGTCCACATGGAGGTGTGCACACTGAACTGTTAGAATGAGTGTGTCCACATGGAGGTGTGCACACTGAACTGTTAGAATGAGTGTGTCCACATGGATGTGTGAACACTGAACTGTTAGAATGAGTATGCCCACATGGAGGTGTGCACACTGAACTGTTAGAATGATTGTGTCCACATGCAGTTGTGCACACTGAACTGTTAGAATGAGTGTGTCCCTGTGGAGGTGTGCACACTGAACTGTTAGAATGATTATGTTTACATGGATGTGTGCACACTGAACTGTTAGAATGAGTGTGTCCACATGGAGGTGTGCACACTGAACTGTTAGAATGAGTGTGTCCCTGTGGAGGTGTGCACACTGAACTGTTAGAATGAGTGTGTCCACATAGAGGTGTGCACACTGAACTGTTAGAATGAGTGTGTCCACATGGAGGTGTGCACACTGAACTGTTAGTATGAGTGTGCCCACATGGAGGTGTGCACACTGAACTGTTAGAATGAGTGTGTCCCTGTGGAGGTGTGCACACTGAACTGTTAGAATGAGTGTGCCCACATGGAGGTGTGCACACTGAACTGTTAGAATGAGTGTGTCCACATGGAGGTGTGCACACTGAACTGTTAGAATGTGTCCACATGGAGGTGTGCACACTGAACTGTTAGAATGATTGTGTCCACATGGAGGTGTGCACACTGAACTGTTAGAATGTGTGTGACCCTCTGGAGGTGTGCACATTGAACTGTTAAAATGAGTGTGTCCCTGTGGAGGTGTGCACACTGAACTGTTAGAATGAGTGTGCCCACATGGAGGTGTGCACACTGAACTGTTAGAATATGTGCACATGGAGGTGTGCACAATGTAATGTTAGAATGAGTGTGTCCACATGGAGGTGTGCACACTGAACTGTTAGAATGATTGTGTCCACATGGAGGTGTGCAAACTGAACTGTAAGATTGTCTGTGTCCACATGGAGGTGTGCACACTGAACTGTTAGAATGAGTGTGCCCATATGGAGTGGTGCACACTGAAATGTTAGAATGAGTGTGCCCACATGGAGGTGTGCACACTGAACTGTTAGAATATGTGCACATGGAGGTGTGCACAATGTAATGTTAGAATGAGTGTGTCCACATGGAGGTGTGCACACTGAACTGTTAGAATGAGTGTGTCCACATGGAGGTGTGCACACTGAACTGTTAGAATGAGTGTGTCCACATGGAAGTGTGCACACTGAACTGTCAGAATGAGTGTGTCCACATGGAGGTGTGCACACTGAACTGTTAGAATGAGTGTATCCCTGTGGAGGTGTGCACACTGAACTGTTAGAATGAGTGTGTCCACATGGAGGTGTGCACACTGAACTTTTAGAATGAGTGTGCCCACATGGAGGTGTGCACACTGAAATGTTAGAATGAGTGTGCCCACATGTAGGTGTGCACACTGAAATGTTAGAATGATTGTGTCCACATGCAGGTGTGCACACTGAACTGTTAGAATGAGTGTGTCCCTGTGGAGGTGTGCACACTGAACTGTTAGAATGAGTGTGCCCACATGGAGGTGTGCACACTGAACTGTTAGAATGAGTGTGTCCCTGTGGAGGTGTGCACACTGAACTGTTAGAATGAGTGTGTCCACATGGAGGTGTGCACACTGAACTGTTAGAATGTGTGTGTCCACATGGAGGTGTACACACTGAACTGTTACATTGAGTGTGCCCACATGGAGGTGTGCACACTGAACTGTTAGAATGAGTGTGCCCACATGGATTTGTGCACAATGAACTGTTAGAATGATTGTGTCCACATGGAGGTGTGCACACTGAACTGTTAGAATGACTGTGTCCACATGGAGGTGTGCTCACTGAACTGTTAGAATGAGTGTGCCCACTAGGTGGTGTGCACACTGAACTGTTAGAATGATTGTGTCCACATGCAGGTGTGCACACTGAACTGTTAGAATGAGTGTGTCCCTGTGGAGGTGTGCACAGTGAACTGTTAGAATGAGTGTGTCCACATGGAGGTGTGCACACTGAAATGTTAGAATGAGTATGTCCACATAGATGTGTGCACACTGAAGTGTTAGAATTTATCCACATGGAGGTGTGCACAATGAACAGTTAGAATGACTGTGTAGACATGGAGGTGTGCACACTGAACTGTTAGAATGAGTGTGCCCACATGGAGTTGTGCACACTTAACTGTTAGAATGAGTGTGTCCCTGTAGAGGTGTGCACACTGAAATGTTAGAATGAGTGTGTCCACATGGAGGTGTGCACACTGAAATGTTATAATGTGTGTGTCCACATGGAGGTGTGCACACTGAACTGTTAGAATGAGTGTGCCCACATGGAGGTGTGCACACTGAATTGTTAGAATGAGTGTGCCCACCTGGAGTTGTGCACTCTGAACTGTTAGAATGATTGTGTCCACATGGATGTGTGCAAACTGAACTGTTAGAATGTCTGTGTCCACATGGAGGTGTGCACACTGAAATGTTAGAATGAGTGTGCCCACATGGAGGTGTGCACACTGAAATGTTAGAATGAGTGTGTCCACATGGAGGTGTTCACACTGAACTGTTAGAATGAGTGTGTCCACATGGAGGTGTGCACACTGAACTGTTAGAATATGTGCACATGGAGGTGTGCACAATGTAATGTTAGAATGAGTGTGTCCACATGGAGGTGTGCACACTGAACTGTTAGAATGAGTGTGTCCAAATGGAGGTGTGCACACTGAACTGTTAGAATGAGTGTGTCCACATGGAAGTGTGCACACTGAACTGTTAGAATGAGTGTGCCCACATGGAGGTGTGCACACTGAACTGTCAGAATGAGTGTGTCCACATGGAGGTGTGCACACTGAACTGTTAGAATGAGTGTATCCCTGTGGAGGTGTGCACACTGAACTGTTAGAATGAGTGTGCCCACATGGAGGTGTGCACACTGAACAGTTAGAATGAGTGTGTCCACATGGAGGTGTGCACACTGAACTGTTAGAATGAGTGTGCCCACATGGTGGTGTGCACACTGAACTGTTAGAATGAGTGTGCCCACATGGAGGTGTGCACACTGAACTGTTAGAAATGAGTGTGCCCACATGGAGGTGTGCACACTGAACTGTTAGAATGAGTGTGTCCACATGGACGTGTGCACACTGAACTGTTAGAATGAGTGTGTCCACATGGAGGTGTGCACACTGAACTGTTAGAATGAGTGTGCCCACATGGAGGTGTGCACACTGAACTGTTAGAATGAGTTTGTCCACATGGAGTTGTGCACACTGAACTGTTAGATTGTGTCCACATGGAGGTGTGCACACTGAACTGTTAGAATGGGTGTATCCCTGTCGAGGTGTGCACAATGAACTCTTAAAATGAGTGTGTCCACATGGAGGTGTGCACACTGAACTGTTAGAATGAGTGTGTCCACATGGAGGTGTGCACACTGAAGTGTTAGAATGAGTGTGTCCACATGGATGTGTGAACACTGAACTGTTAGAATGAGTATGCCCACATGGAGGTGTGCACACTGAACTGTTAGAATGATTGTGTCCACATGCAGGTGTGCACACTGAACTGTTAGAATGAGTGTGTCCCTGTGGAGGTGTGCACACTGAACTGTTAGAATGATTATGTCCACATGTATGTGTGCACACTGAACTGTTAGAATGAGTTTGTCCACATGGAGGTGTGCACACTGAACAGTTAGAATGAGTGTGTCCACATGGAGGTGTGCACACTGAACTGTCAGAATGAGTGTGTCCACATGGAGGTGTGCACACTGAACTGTTAGAATGAGTGTATCCCTGTGGAGGTGTGCACACTGAACTGTTAGAATGAGTGTGCCCACATGGAGGTGTGCACACTTAACAGTTAGAATGAGTGTGTCCACATGGAGGTGTGCACACTGAACTGTTAGATTAGTGTGCCCACATGGTGGTGTGCACAATGAACTTTTAGAATGAGTGTGTACACATGGAGGTGTGCACACTGAACTGTTAGAAATGAGTGTGCCCACATGGAGGTGTGCACACTGAACTGTTAGAATGAGTGTGTCCCTGTGAAGGTGTGCACACTGAAATGTTAGAATGAGTGTGCCCACATGGAGGTGTGCACACTGAAATGTTAGAATGAGTGTGTCCCTGTGAAGGTGTGCACACTGAACTGTTAGAATGAGTGTGCCCACATGGAGGTGTGCACACTGAACTGTTAGAATGAGTGTGTCCCTGTGAAGCTGTGCACACTGAAATGTTAGAATGAGTGTGTCCACATGGAGGTGTCCACACTGAACAGTTAGAATGTGTGTGTCCACATGGATGTGTGCACACTGAACTGTTAGAATGAGTGTGCCCACATAGAGGTGTGCACAATGAACTGTTAGAATGAGTGTGTCCACATGGAGGTGTGCACACTGAACTGTTAGAATGAGTGTGCCCACATGGAGGTGTGCACAATGTACTGTTAGAATGAGTGTGTACACATGGATGTGTGCACACTGATCTGTTAGAATGAGTGTGCCCACATGGAGGTGTGCACACTGAACTGTTAGAATGAGTGTGTCCACATGGAGGTGTGCACACTGAACTGTTAGAATGTGTCCACATGGAGGTGTGCACACTGAACTGTTAGAATGATTGTGTCCACATGGAGGTGTGCACACTGAACTGTTAGAATGAGTGTGTCCCTCTGGAGGTGTGCACACTGAACTGTTAGAATGATTATGTCCACATGGAGGGGTGCACACTGATCTGTTAGAATGAGTGTGTCCACATGGAGGTGTGCACACTGAACTGTTAGAATGAGTGTGCCCACATGGAGGTGTGCACACTGAACTGTTAGAATGAGTGTGTCCACATGGAGATGTTCACACTGAACTGTTAGAATGAGTGTGCCCACATGGAGGTGTGCACAATGAACTGTTAGAATGAGTGTGTCCACATGGAGGTTTGCACACTGATCTGTTAGAATGAGTGTGCCCACATGGAGGTGTGCACACTGAACTGTTATAATGATTGTGTCCACATGGAGGTGTGCACACTGAACTGTTAGAATGTGTCCACATGGAGGTGTGCACACTGAACTGTTAGAATGATTATGTCCACATGGAGGTGTGCACACTGAACTGTTAGAATGAGTGTGCCCACATGGATGTGTGCACAATGAACTGTTAGAATGAGTGTGTCCCTGTGGAGGTGTGCACACTGAAATGTTAGAAAGAGTGTGTCCACATGGACATGTGAACACCGAAGTGTTAGAATTTGTCCTCATGGAGGTGTGCACACTGAACTGTTAGAATGAGTGTGTCCACATGGAGGTGTGCACACTGAACTCTTAGAATGAGTGTGTCCACATGGAGGTGTGCACACTGAACTGTTAGAATGAGTGTGTCCACATGGAGGTGTGCACACTGAACTGTTAGAATGAGTGTGTCCACATGGAGTTGTGCACACTGAACTGTTAGAATGATCGTGTCCACATGGAGGTGTGCACTCTGAACTGTTACAATGAGTGTGCCCACATGGAGGTGTGCACACTGAACTGTTAGAATGAGTGTGCCCACATGGAGGTGTGCACACTGAACTCTTAGAATGATTGTGTCCACATGCAGTTTTGCACACTGAACTGTTAGAATGACTGTGTCCCTGTGGAGGTGTGCACACTGAACTGTTAGAATGAGTGTGTCCACATGGAGGTGTGCAACTAAACTGTTAGAATGTCTGTGTCCACATGGAGGTGTGCACACTGAACTGTTAGAATGAGTGTGCCCACATGGAGGTGTGCACACTGAAATGTTAGAATGAGTGTGTCCACATGGAGGTGTGCACACTGAACTGTTAGAATGAGTGTGCCCACATGGAGGTGTGCACACTGAACTGTTAGAATATGTGCACATGGAGGTGTGCACAATGTAATGTTAGAATGAGTGTGTCCACATGGAGGTGTGCACACTGAACTGTTAGAATGATTGTGTCCACATGGAGGTGTGCAAACTGAACTGTAAGATTGTCTGTGTCCACATGGAGGTGTGCACACTGAACTGTTAGAATGAGTGTGCCCACATGGAGGGGTGCACACTGAAATGTTAGAATGAGTGTGTCCTCATGGAGGTGTGCACACTGAACTGTTAGAATGAGTGTGCCCACATGGAGGTGTGCACACTGAAATGTTAGAATATGTGCACATGGAGGTGTGCACAATGTAATGTTAGAATGAGTGTGTCCACATGGAGGTGTGCACACTGAACTCTTAGAATGACTGTGTCCACATGGAGGTGTGCACACTGAACTGTTAGAATGAGTGTGTCCACATGGAAGTGTGCACACTGAACTGTCAGAATGAGTGTGTCCACATGGAGGTGTGCACACTGAACTGTTAGAATGAGTGTATCCCTGTGGAGGTGTGCACACTGAACTGTTAGAATGAGTGTGCCCACATGGAGGTGTGCACACTGAACTGTTAGAATGAGTGTGTCCACATGGAGGTGTGCACACTGAACTGTTAGAATGATTGTGTCCCTGTGGAGTTGTGCGCACTGAACTGTTACAATGAGTGTGTCCAAATGGAGGTGTGCACACTGAACTGTTATAATGAGTGTGCCCACATGGATGTGTGCACACTGAATTGTTAGAATGAGTGTGTCCACATGGAGGTGTGCACACTGAACTGTTAGATTAGTGTGCCCACATGGTGGTGTGCACAATGAACTTTTAGAATGAGTGTGTACACATGGAGGTGTGCACACTGAACTGTTAGAAATGAGTGTGCCCACATGGAGGTGTGCACACTGAACTGTTAGAATGAGTGTGTCCCTGTGAAGGTGTGCACACTGAACTGTTAGAATGAGTGTGCCCACATGGAGGTGTGCACACTGAAATGTTAGAATGAGTGTGTCCCTGTGGAGGTGTGCACCGTGAACTGTTAGAATGAGTGTGTCCACATGGAGGTGTCCACACTGAACTGTTAGAATGTGTGTGTCCACATGGAGGTGTGCACACTGAACTGTTAGAATGAGTGTGCCCACATGGAGGTGTGCACAATGAACTGTTAGAATGAGTGTGTCCACATGGAGATGTGCACACTGAACTGTTAGAATGAGTGTGCCCACATGGAGGTGTGCACAATGTACTGTTAGAATGAGTGTGTACACATGGATGTGTGCACACTGATCTGTTAGAATGAGTGTGCCCACATGGAGGTGTGCACACTGAACTGTTAGAATGAGTGTGTCCACATGGAGGTGTGCACACTGAACTGTTAGAATGTGTCCACATGGAGGTGTGCACACTGAACTGTTAGAATGATTGTGTCCACATGGAGGTGTGCACACTGAACTGTTAGAATGAGTGTGTCCCTCTGGAGTTGTGCACACTGAACTGTTAGAATGATTATGTCCACATGGAGGGGTGCACACTGAACTGTTAGAATGAGTGTGTCCCTGTGGATGTGTGGACACTGAAATGTTAGAATGAGTGTGTCCACATGGAGGTGTGCACACTGAACAGTTAGAATGAGTGTGTCCACATGGAGGTGTGCACACTGAACTGTTAGAATGAGTGTGCCCACATGGAGGTGTGCACAATGAACTGTTAGAATGAGTGTGTACACATGGAGGTGTGCACACTGAAATGTTAGAATATGTGCACATGGAGGTGTGCACAATGTAATGTTAGAATGAGTGTGTCCACATGGAGGTGTGCACACTGAACTCTTAGAATGACTGTGTCCACATGGAGGTGTGCACACTGAACTGTTAGAATGAGTGTGTCCACATGGAAGTGTGCACACTGAACTGTCAGAATGAGTGTGTCCACATGGAGGTGTGCACACTGAACTGTTAGAATGAGTGTATCCCTGTGGAGGTGTGCACACTGAACTGTTAGAATGAGTGTGCCCACATGGAGGTGTGCACACTGAACAATTAGAATGAGTGTGTCCACATGGAGGTGTGCACACTGAACTGTCAGAATGAGTGTGTCCACATGGAGGTGTGCACACTGAACTGTTAGAATGAGTGTATCCCTGTGGAGGTGTGCACACTGAACTGTTAGAATGAGTGTGCCCACATGGAGGTGTGCACAATTAACAGTTAGAATGAGTGTGTCCACATGGAGGTGTGCACACTGAACTGTTAGATTAGTGTGCCCACATGGTGGTGTGCACAATGAACTTTTAGAATGAGTGTGTACACATGGAGGTGTGCACACTGAACTGTTAGAAATGAGTGTGCCCACATGGAAGGGTGCACACTGAACTGTTAGAATGAGTGTGTCCCTGTGAAGGTGTGCACACTGAAATGTTAGAATGAGTGTGCCCACATGGAGGTGTGCACACTGAAATGTTAGAATGAGTGTGTCCCTGTGGAGGTGTGCACACTGAACTGTTAGAATGAGTGTGCCCACATGGAGGTGTGCACACTGAACTGTTAGAATGAGTGTGTCCCTGTGAAGCTGTGCACACTGAAATGTTAGAATGAGTGTGTCCACATGGAGGTGTCCACACTGAACAGTTAGAATGTGTGTGTCCACATGGATGTGTGCACACTGAACTGTTAGAATGAGTGTGCCCACATGGAGGTGTGCACAATGAACTGTTAGAATGAGTGTGTCCACATGGAGGTGTGCACACTGAACTGTTAGAATGAGTGTGCCCACATGGAGGTGTGCACAATGTACTGTTAGAATGAGTGTGTACACATGGATGTGTGCACACTGATCTGTTAGAATGAGTGTGCCCACATGGAGGTGTGCACACTGAACTGATAGAATGAGTGTGTCCACATGGAGGTGTGCACACTGAACTGTTAGAATGTGTCCACATGGAGGTGTGCACACTGAACTGTTAGAATGATTGTGTCCACATGGAGGTGTGCACACTGAACTGTTAGAATGAGTGTGTCCCTCTGGAGGTGTGCACACTGAACTGTTAGAATGATTATGTCCACATGGAGGGGTGCACACTGATCTGTTAGAATGAGTGTGTCCACATGGAGGTGTGCACACTGAACTGTTAGAATGAGTGTGCCCACATGGAGGTGTGCACACTGAACTGTTAGAATGAGTGTGTCCACATGGAGATGTTCACACTGAACTGTTAGAATGAGTGTGCCCACATGGAGGTGTGCACAATGAACTGTTAGAATGAGTGTGTCCACATGGAGGTTTGCACACTGATCTGTTAGAATGAGTGTGCCCACATGGAGGTGTGCACACTGAACTGTTAGAATGATTGTGTCCACATGGAGGTGTGCACACTGAACTGTTAGAATGTGTCCACATGGAGGTGTGCACACTGAACTGTTAGAATGATTATGTCCACATGGAGGTGTGCACACTGAACTGTTAGAATGAGTGTGCCCACATGGAGGTGTGCACAATGAACTGTTAGAATGAGTGTGTCCCTGTGGAGGTGTGCACACTGAAATGTTAGAAAGAGTGTGTCCACATGGACATGTGAACACCGAAGTGTTAGAATTTGTCCTCATGGAGGTGTGCACACTGAACTGTTAGAATGAGTGTGTCCACATGGAGGTGTGCACACTGAACTCTTAGAATGAGTGTGTCCACATGGAGGTGTGCACACTGAACTGTTAGAATGAGTGTGTCCACATGGAGGTATGCACACTGAACTGTTAGAATGAGTGTGTCCACATGGAGTTGTGCACACTGAACTGTTAGAATGACTGTGTCCCTGTGGAGGTGTGCACACTGAACTGTTAGAATGAGTGTGTCCACATGGAGGTGTGCAACTAAACTGTTAGAATGTCTGTGTCCACATGGAGGTGTGCACACTGAACTGTTAGAATGAGTGTGCCCACATGGAGGTGTGCACACTGAAATGTTAGAATGAGTGTGTCCACATGGAGGTGTGCACACTGAACTCTTAGAATGAGTGTGTCCACATGGAGGTGTGCACACTGAACTGTTAGAATGAGTGTGTCCACATGGAGGTGTGCACACTGAACTGTTAGAATGTGTCCACATGGAGGTGTGCACACTGAACTGTTAGAATGATTGTGTCCACATGGAGGTGTGCTCACTGAACTGTTAGAATTAGTGTGTCCACATGGAGGTGTGCACACTGAACTGTTAAAATGAGTGTGTCCCTGTGGAGGTTTGCACATTGAAATGTTAGAATGAGTGTGTCCACATGGAGGTGTGCACACTGAAGTGTTAGAATTTGTCCACATAGAGGTGTGCACACTGAACTGTTAGAATGAGTGTGTCCACATGGAGGTGTGCACACTGAACTGTTAGAATGAGTGTGCCCACATTGAGGTGTGCACACTGAACTGTTAGAATGAGTGTGTCCACATGGAGGTGTGCACACTGAACTGTTAGAATGTGTCCACATGGAGGTGTGCACACTGAACTGTTAGAATGAATGTGTCCACATGGAGGTGTGCACACTGAACTGTTAGAATGACTGTGTCCACATGGAGGTGTGCACACTGAACAGTTAGAATGACTGTGCCCACATGGAGGTATGCACACTGAACTGTTAGAATGAGTATGCCCACATGGAGGTGTGCACACTGAACTGTTAGAATGATTGTGTCCACATGCAGGTGTGCACACAGAACTGTTAGAATGAGTGTGTCCCTGTGGAGGTGTGCACAGTGAACTGTTAGAATGATTGTGTCCACATGGAGGTGTGAACACTGCACTGTTAGAATGAGTGTGTCCCTGTGGAGGTGTGCACACTGAAATGTTAGAATGAGTGTGTCCACATGGAGGTGTGCACACCGAAGTGTTAGAAATTGTCCACATGGAGGTGTGCACACTGAACTGTTAGAATGAGTGTGTCCACATGGAGGTGTGCACACTGAACTCTTAGAATGAGTGTGTCCACATGGAGGTGTGCACACTGAACTGTTAGAATGAGTGTGCCCACATGGAGGTGTGCACACTGAACTGTTAGAATGAGTGTGTCCACATGGAGGTGTGCACACTGAACTGTTAGAATGAGTGTGTCCACATGGAGGTGTGTACACTGAAATGTTAGAATGAGTGTGCCCAATTGGCATGTGCACACTGAACTGTTAGAATGATTGTGTCCACATGCAGGTGTGCACTCTGAACTGTTAGAATGAGTGTGTCCCTGTGGAGGTGTGCACACTGAACTGTTAGAATGATTGTGTCCTCATGGAGGTGTGCACACTGAACTGTTAGAATGAGTGTGTCCCTGTGGAGGTGTGCACACTGAAATGTTAGAATGATTGTGTCCACATGGAGGTGTGCACACTGAACTGTTAGAATGACTGGGTAGACATGGAGGTGTGCACACTGAACTGTTAGAATGAGTGTGTCCCTGTGGAGGTGTGCACACTGAACTGTTAGAAAGAGTGTGCCCACATGGAGGTGTGCACACTGAACTGTTAGAATGACTGTGTAGACATGGAGGTGTGCACACTGAACTGTTAGAATGAGTGTGTCCCTGTGGAGGTGTGCACACTGAACTGTTAGAAAGAGTGTGCCCACATGGAGGTGTGCACAGTGAAATGTTAGAATGAGTGTGTCCACATGGAGGTGTGCACACCAAAGTGTTAGAAATTGTCCACATGGAGGTGTGCACACTGAACTGTTAGAATGAGTGTGTCCACATGGAGGTGTGCACACTGTCCTCTTAGAATAAGTGTGTCCACATGGAGGTGTGCACACTGTACTGTTAGAATGAGTGTGCCCACATGGAAGTGTGCACACTGAACTGTTAGAATGAGTGTGTCCACATGGAGGTGTGCACACTGAACTTTTAGAATGAGTGTGTCCACATGGAGGTGTGCACACTGAACTGTTAGAATGAGTGTGCCCACATGGAGGTGTGCAAACTGAACTGATAGAATGAGTGTGCCCACATGGAGTAGTGCACACTGAACTGTTAGAATGATTGTGTCCACATGGAGGTGTGCACACTGAACTGTTAGAATGAGTATGCCCACAAGGAGGTGTGCACACTGAACTGTTAGAATGATTGTGTCCACATGCAGGTGTGCACACTGAACTGTTAGGATGAGTGTGTCCCTGTGGAGGTGTGCACACTGAACTGTTAGAATGATTGTGTCCACATGGAGGTGTGCACACTGAACTGTTAGAATGATTGTGTCCCTGTGGAGGTGTGCACACTGAAATGTTAGAATGAGTGTGTCCACATGGAGGTGTGCACAACGAAGTGTTAGAATTCGTCCACATGGAGGTGTGCACACTGAACTGTTAGAATGAGTGTGTCCACATGTAGGTGTGCACACTGAAATGTTAGAATGAGTGTGTCCACATGGAGGTGTACACACTGAACTGTTAAAATGTGTGTGCCCACATGGAGGTCTGCACACTGAAATGTTAGAATGAGTGTGTCCATATGGAGGTGTGCACACTGAACTGTTAGAATGGGTGTGTCCCTGTGGAGGTGTGCACACTGAACTGTTAGAATGAGTGTGTCACTGTGGAGGTGTGCATACTGAAATGTTAGAAAGAGTGTGTCCACATGGAGGTGTGCACACCGAAGTGTTAAAATTTGTCCACATGGAGATGTGCACACTGAACTGTTAGAATTGGTGTGTCCACATGGAGGTGTGCACACTGAACTGTTAGAATGAGTGTGTCCCTCTGGAGGTGTGCACAGTGAAATGTTAGAATGATTGTGTCCACATGGAGGTGTGCACACTGAACTGTTAGAATGACTGTGTAGACATGGAGGTGTGCACACTGAACTGTTAGAATGAGTGTGTCCCTGTGGAGGTGTGCACACTGAACTGTTAGAAAGAGTGTGCCCACATGGAGGTGTGCACACTGAACTGTTAGAATGACTGTGTAGACATGGAGGTGTGCACACTGAACTGTTAGAATGAGTGTGTCCCTGTGGAGGTGTGCACACTGAACTGTTAGAAAGAGTGTGCCCACATGGAGGTGTGCACAGTGAAATGTTAGAATGAGTTTGTCCACATGGAGTTGTGCACACCGAAGTGTTAGAGATTGTCCACATGGAGGTGTGCACACTGAACTGTTAGAATAAGTGTTTCCACTTGGAGGTGTGCACCCTGAACTGTTAGATTGAGTGTGTCCACATGGAGGTGTGCACACTGAACTGTTAGAATGAGTGTGTCCACATGGAGGTGTGCACACTGAACTGTTAGAATGAGTATGCCCACATGGAGGTGTGCACACTGAACTGTTAGAATGAGTGTGTCCACATGGAGGTGTGCACACTGAACTGTTAGAATGAGTGTGTCCCTGTGGAGGTGTGCACCCTGAAATGTTAGAATGAGTGTGTCCTGCCGGGCGGTGGTGGCGCACGCCTTTAATCCCAGCACTCGGGAGGCAGAGCCAGGCGGATCTCTGTGAGTGCGAGGCCAGCCTGGGCTACCAAAGCTACACAGAGAAACCCTGTCTCGAAAAACTAAAAAAAAAAAAGAATGAGTGTGTCCACATGGAGGTGTGCACACCGAAGTGTTAGAATTTGTCCACATGGAGGTGTGCACACTGAACTGTTAGAATGAGTGTGTCCACATGTAGGTGTGCACACTGAACTCTTAGAATGAGTGTGTCCACATGGATGTGTACACACTGAACTGTTAGAATGAGTGTGTCCACATGGAGTTCTGCACACTTAACTGTTAGAATGAGTGTGTCCACATGGAGGTTTGCACTCTGAACTGTTAGAATGAGTGTCTCCATGTGGAGGTTTGCACACTGAAATGTTAGAATGAGTGTGTCCACATGGAGGTGTGCACACTGAAGTGTTAGAATTTGTCCACATAGAGGTGTGCACACTGAACTGTTAGAATGAGTGTGTCCACATGGAGGTGTGCACACTGAACTCTTAGAATGAGTGTGTCCACATGGAGGTGTGCACACTGAACTGTTAGAATGAGTGTGTCCCTGTGGAGGTGTGCACCCTGAAATGTTAGAATGAGTGTGTCCTGCCAGGCGGTGGTGGCGCACGCCTTTAATCCCAGCACTCGGGAGGCAGAGCCAGGCGGATCTCTGTGAGTGCGAGGCCAGCCTGGGCTACCAAAGCTACACAGAGAAACCCTGTCTCGAAAAACTAAAAAAAAAAAAGAATGAGTGTGTCCACATGGAGGTGTGCACACCGAAGTGTTAGAATTTGTCCACATGGAGGTGTGCACACTGAACTGTTAGAATGAGTGTGTCCACATGTAGGTGTGCACACTGAACTCTTAGAATGAGTGTGTCCACATGGATGTGTACACACTGAACTGTTAGAATGAGTGTGTCCACATGGAGTTCTGCACACTTAACTGTTAGAATGAGTGTGTCCACATGGAGGTTTGCACTCTGAACTGTTAGAATGAGTGTCTCCATGTGGAGGTTTGCACACTGAAATGTTAGAATGAGTGTGTCCACATGGAGGTGTGCACACTGAAGTGTTAGAATTTGTCCACATAGAGGTGTGCACACTGAACTGATAGAATGAGTGTGTCCACATGGAGGTGTGCACACTGAACTCTTAGAATGAGTGTGTCCACATGGAGGTGTGCACACTGAACTGTTAGAATGAGTGTGTCCACATGGAGGTGTGCACACTGAACTGTTAGAATGATTGTGTCCACATGGAGGTGTGCTCACTGAACTGTTAGAATTAGTGTGTCCACATGGAGGTGTGCACACTGAACTGTTAGAATGAGTGTGTCCACATGGAGGTGTGCACACTAAACTGTTAGAATGTGTCCACATGGAGGTGTGCACACTGAACTGTTAGAATGATTGTGTCCCTGTGGAGGTGTGCACACTGAAATGTTAGAATGAGTGTGTCCACATGGAGGTGTGCACAACGAAGTGTTAGAATTCGTCCACATGGAGGTGTGCACACTGAACTGTTAGAATGAGTGTGTCCACATGTAGGTGTGCACACTGAAATGTTAGAATGAGTGTGTCCACATGGAGGTGTACACACTGAACTGTTAAAATGTGTGTGCCCACATGGAGGTCTGCACACTGAAATGTTAGAATGAGTGTGTCCATATGGAGGTGTGCACACTGAACTGTTAGAATGGGTGTGTCCCTGTGGAGGTGTGCACACTGAACTGTTAGAATGAGTGTGTCCCTGTGGAGGTGTGCATACTGAAATGTTAGAAAGAGTGTGTCCACATGGAGGTGTGCACACCGAAGTGTTAAAATTTGTCCACATGGAGATGTGCACACTGAACTGTTAGAATTGTTGTGTCCACATGGAGGTGTGCACACTGACCTGTTAGAATGAGTGTGTCCCTGTGGAGGTGTGCACAGTGAAATGTTAGAATGATTGTGTCCACATGGAGGTGTGCACACTGAACTGTTAGAATGACTGTGTAGACATGGAGGTGTGCACACTGAACTGTTAGAATGAGTGTGTCCCTGTGGAGGTGTGCACACTGAACTGTTAGAAAGAGTGTGCCCACATGGAGGTGTGCACACTGAACTGTTAGAATGACTGTGTAGACATGGAGGTGTGCACACTGAACTGTTAGAATGAGTGTGTCCCTGTGGAGGTGTGCACACTGAACTGTTATAAAGAGTGTGCCCACATGGAGGTGTGCACAGTGAAATGTTAGAATGAGTTTGTCCACATGGAGGTGTGCACACTGAACTGTTATAATGAGTGTGCCCACATGGATGTGTGCACACTGAATTGTTAGAATGAGTGTGTCCACATGGAGGTGTGCACACTGAACTGTTAGATTAGTGTGCCCACATGGTGGTGTGCACAATGAACTTTTAGAATGAGTGTGTACACATGGAGGTGTGCACACTGAACTGTTAGAAATGAGTGTGCCCACATGGAGGTGTGCACACTGAACTGTTAGAATGAGTGTGTCCCTGTGAAGGTGTGCACACTGAACTGTTAGAATGAGTGTGCCCACATGGAGGTGTGCACACTGAAATGTTAGAATGAGTGTGTCCCTGTGGAGGTGTGCACCGTGAACTGTTAGAATGAGTGTGTCCACATGGAGGTGTCCACACTGAACTGTTAGAATGTGTGTGTCCACATGGAGGTGTGCACACTGAACTGTTAGAATGAGTGTGCCCACATGGAGGTGTGCACAATGAACTGTTAGAATGAGTGTGTCCACATGGAGGTGTGCACACTGAACTGTTAGAATGAGTGTGCCCACATGGAGGTGTGCACAATGTACTGTTAGAATGAGTGTGTACACATGGATGTGTGCACACTGATCTGTTAGAATGAGTGTGCCCACATGGAGGTGTGCACACTGAACTGTTAGAATGAGTGTGTCCACATGGAGGTGTGCACACTGAACTGTTAGAATGTGTCCACATGGAGGTGTGCACACTGAACTGTTAGAATGATTGTGTCCACATGGAGGTGTGCACACTGAACTGTTAGAATGAGTGTGTCCCTCTGGAGTTGTGCACACTGAACTGTTAGAATGATTATGTCCACATGGAGGGGTGCACACTGAACTGTTAGAATGAGTGTGTCCCTGTGGATGTGTGGACACTGAAATGTTAGAATGAGTGTGTCCACATGGAGGTGTGCACACTGAACAGTTAGAATGAGTGTGTCCACATGGAGGTGTGCACACTGAACTGTTAGAATGAGTGTGCCCACATGGAGGTGTGCACAATGAACTGTTAGAATGAGTGTGTACACATGGAGGTGTGCACACTGAAATGTTAGAATATGTGCACATGGAGGTGTGCACAATGTAATGTTAGAATGAGTGTGTCCACATGGAGGTGTGCACACTGAACTCTTAGAATGACTGTGTCCACATGGAGGTGTGCACACTGAACTGTTAGAATGAGTGTGTCCACATGGAAGTGTGCACACTGAACTGTCAGAATGAGTGTGTCCACATGGAGGTGTGCACACTGAACTGTTAGAATGAGTGTATCCCTGTGGAGGTGTGCACACTGAACTGTTAGAATGAGTGTGCCCACATGGAGGTGTGCACACTGAACAATTAGAATGAGTGTGTCCACATGGAGGTGTGCACACTGAACTGTCAGAATGAGTGTGTCCACATGGAGGTGTGCACACTGAACTGTTAGAATGAGTGTATCCCTGTGGAGGTGTGCACACTGAACTGTTAGAATGAGTGTGCCCACATGGAGGTGTGCACAATTAACAGTTAGAATGAGTGTGTCCACATGGAGGTGTGCACACTGAACTGTTAGATTAGTGTGCCCACATGGTGGTGTGCACAATGAACTTTTAGAATGAGTGTGTACACATGGAGGTGTGCACACTGAACTGTTAGAAATGAGTGTGCCCACATGGAAGTGTGCACACTGAACTGTTAGAATGAGTGTGTCCCTGTGAAGGTGTGCACACTGAAATGTTAGAATGAGTGTGCCCACATGGAGGTGTGCACACTGAAATGTTAGAATGAGTGTGTCCCTGTGGAGGTGTGCACACTGAACTGTTAGAATGAGTGTGCCCACATGGAGGTGTGCACACTGAACTGTTAGAATGAGTGTGTCCCTGTGAAGCTGTGCACACTGAAATGTTAGAATGAGTGTGTCCACATGGAGGTGTCCACACTGAACAGTTAGAATGTGTGTGTCCACATGGATGTGTGCACACTGAACTGTTAGAATGAGTGTGCCCACATGGAGGTGTGCACAATGAACTGTTAGAATGAGTGTGTCCACATGGAGGTGTGCACACTGAACTGTTAGAATGAGTGTGCCCACATGGAGGTGTGCACAATGTACTGTTAGAATGAGTGTGTACACATGGATGTGTGCACACTGATCTGTTAGAATGAGTGTGCCCACATGGAGGTGTGCACACTGAACTGATAGAATGAGTGTGTCCACATGGAGGTGTGCACACTGAACTGTTAGAATGTGTCCACATGGAGGTGTGCACACTGAACTGTTAGAATGATTGTGTCCACATGGAGGTGTGCACACTGAACTGTTAGAATGAGTGTGTCCCTCTGGAGGTGTGCACACTGAACTGTTAGAATGATTATGTCCACATGGAGGGGTGCACACTGATCTGTTAGAATGAGTGTGTCCACATGGAGGTGTGCACACTGAACTGTTAGAATGAGTGTGCCCACATGGAGGTGTGCACACTGAACTGTTAGAATGAGTGTGTCCACATGGAGATGTTCACACTGAACTGTTAGAATGAGTGTGCCCACATGGAGGTGTGCACAATGAACTGTTAGAATGAGTGTGTCCACATGGAGGTTTGCACACTGATCTGTTAGAATGAGTGTGCCCACATGGAGGTGTGCACACTGAACTGTTAGAATGATTGTGTCCACATGGAGGTGTGCACACTGAACTGTTAGAATGTGTCCACATGGAGGTGTGCACACTGAACTGTTAGAATGATTATGTCCACATGGAGGTGTGCACACTGAACTGTTAGAATGAGTGTGCCCACATGGAGGTGTGCACAATGAACTGTTAGAATGAGTGTGTCCCTGTGGAGGTGTGCACACTGAAATGTTAGAAAGAGTGTGTCCACATGGACATGTGAACACCGAAGTGTTAGAATTTGTCCTCATGGAGGTGTGCACACTGAACTGTTAGAATGAGTGTGTCCACATGGAGGTGTGCACACTGAACTCTTAGAATGAGTGTGTCCACATGGAGGTGTGCACACTGAACTGTTAGAATGAGTGTGTCCACATGGAGGTATGCACACTGAACTGTTAGAATGAGTGTGTCCACATGGAGTTGTGCACACTGAACTGTTAGAATGACTGTGTCCCTGTGGAGGTGTGCACACTGAACTGTTAGAATGAGTGTGTCCACATGGAGGTGTGCAACTAAACTGTTAGAATGTCTGTGTCCACATGGAGGTGTGCACACTGAACTGTTAGAATGAGTGTGCCCACATGGAGGTGTGCACACTGAAATGTTAGAATGAGTGTGTCCACATGGAGGTGTGCACACTGAACTCTTAGAATGAGTGTGTCCACATGGAGGTGTGCACACTGAACTGTTAGAATGAGTGTGTCCACATGGAGGTGTGCACACTGAACTGTTAGAATGTGTCCACATGGAGGTGTGCACACTGAACTGTTAGAATGATTGTGTCCACATGGAGGTGTGCTCACTGAACTGTTAGAATTAGTGTGTCCACATGGAGGTGTGCACACTGAACTGTTAAAATGAGTGTGTCCCTGTGGAGGTTTGCACATTGAAATGTTAGAATGAGTGTGTCCACATGGAGGTGTGCACACTGAAGTGTTAGAATTTGTCCACATAGAGGTGTGCACACTGAACTGTTAGAATGAGTGTGTCCACATGGAGGTGTGCACACTGAACTGTTAGAATGAGTGTGCCCACATTGAGGTGTGCACACTGAACTGTTAGAATGAGTGTGTCCACATGGAGGTGTGCACACTGAACTGTTAGAATGTGTCCACATGGAGGTGTGCACACTGAACTGTTAGAATGAATGTGTCCACATGGAGGTGTGCACACTGAACTGTTAGAATGACTGTGTCCACATGGAGGTGTGCACACTGAACAGTTAGAATGACTGTGCCCACATGGAGGTATGCACACTGAACTGTTAGAATGAGTATGCCCACATGGAGGTGTGCACACTGAACTGTTAGAATGATTGTGTCCACATGCAGGTGTGCACACAGAACTGTTAGAATGAGTGTGTCCCTGTGGAGGTGTGCACAGTGAACTGTTAGAATGATTGTGTCCACATGGAGGTGTGAACACTGCACTGTTAGAATGAGTGTGTCCCTGTGGAGGTGTGCACACTGAAATGTTAGAATGAGTGTGTCCACATGGAGGTGTGCACACCGAAGTGTTAGAAATTGTCCACATGGAGGTGTGCACACTGAACTGTTAGAATGAGTGTGTCCACATGGAGGTGTGCACACTGAACTCTTAGAATGAGTGTGTCCACATGGAGGTGTGCACACTGAACTGTTAGAATGAGTGTGCCCACATGGAGGTGTGCACACTGAACTGTTAGAATGAGTGTGTCCACATGGAGGTGTGCACACTGAACTGTTAGAATGAGTGTGTCCACATGGAGGTGTGTACACTGAAATGTTAGAATGAGTGTGCCCAATTGGCATGTGCACACTGAACTGTTAGAATGATTGTGTCCACATGCAGGTGTGCACTCTGAACTGTTAGAATGAGTGTGTCCCTGTGGAGGTGTGCACACTGAACTGTTAGAATGATTGTGTCCTCATGGAGGTGTGCACACTGAACTGTTAGAATGAGTGTGTCCCTGTGGAGGTGTGCACACTGAAATGTTAGAATGATTGTGTCCACATGGAGGTGTGCACACTGAACTGTTAGAATGACTGGGTAGACATGGAGGTGTGCACACTGAACTGTTAGAATGAGTGTGTCCCTGTGGAGGTGTGCACACTGAACTGTTAGAAAGAGTGTGCCCACATGGAGGTGTGCACACTGAACTGTTAGAATGACTGTGTAGACATGGAGGTGTGCACACTGAACTGTTAGAATGAGTGTGTCCCTGTGGAGGTGTGCACACTGAACTGTTAGAAAGAGTGTGCCCACATGGAGGTGTGCACAGTGAAATGTTAGAATGAGTGTGTCCACATGGAGGTGTGCACACCAAAGTGTTAGAAATTGTCCACATGGAGGTGTGCACACTGAACTGTTAGAATGAGTGTGTCCACATGGAGGTGTGCACACTGTCCTCTTAGAATAAGTGTGTCCACATGGAGGTGTGCACACTGAACTGTTAGAATGAGTGTGCCCACATGGAAGTGTGCACACTGAACTGTTAGAATGAGTGTGTCCACATGGAGGTGTGCACACTGAACTTTTAGAATGAGTGTGTCCACATGGAGGTGTGCACACTGAACTGTTAGAATGAGTGTGCCCACATGGAGGTGTGCAAACTGAACTGATAGAATGAGTGTGCCCACATGGAGTAGTGCACACTGAACTGTTAGAATGATTGTGTCCACATGGAGGTGTGCACACTGAACTGTTAGAATGAGTATGCCCACAAGGAGGTGTGCACACTGAACTGTTAGAATGATTGTGTCCACATGCAGGTGTGCACACTGAACTGTTAGGATGAGTGTGTCCCTGTGGAGGTGTGCACACTGAACTGTTAGAATGATTGTGTCCACATGGAGGTGTGCACACTGAACTGTTAGAATGATTGTGTCCCTGTGGAGGTGTGCACACTGAAATGTTAGAATGAGTGTGTCCACATGGAGGTGTGCACAACGAAGTGTTAGAATTCGTCCACATGGAGGTGTGCACACTGAACTGTTAGAATGAGTGTGTCCACATGTAGGTGTGCACACTGAAATGTTAGAATGAGTGTGTCCACATGGAGGTGTACACACTGAACTGTTAAAATGTGTGTGCCCACATGGAGGTCTGCACACTGAAATGTTAGAATGAGTGTGTCCATATGGAGGTGTGCACACTGAACTGTTAGAATGGGTGTGTCCCTGTGGAGGTGTGCACACTGAACTGTTAGAATGAGTGTGTCACTGTGGAGGTGTGCATACTGAAATGTTAGAAAGAGTGTGTCCACATGGAGGTGTGCACACCGAAGTGTTAAAATTTGTCCACATGGAGATGTGCACACTGAACTGTTAGAATTGGTGTGTCCACATGGAGGTGTGCACACTGAACTGTTAGAATGAGTGTGTCCCTCTGGAGGTGTGCACAGTGAAATGTTAGAATGATTGTGTCCACATGGAGGTGTGCACACTGAACTGTTAGAATGACTGTGTAGACATGGAGGTGTGCACACTGAACTGTTAGAATGAGTGTGTCCCTGTGGAGGTGTGCACACTGAACTGTTAGAAAGAGTGTGCCCACATGGAGGTGTGCACACTGAACTGTTAGAATGACTGTGTAGACATGGAGGTGTGCACACTGAACTGTTAGAATGAGTGTGTCCCTGTGGAGGTGTGCACACTGAACTGTTAGAAAGAGTGTGCCCACATGGAGGTGTGCACAGTGAAATGTTAGAATGAGTTTGTCCACATGGAGTTGTGCACACCGAAGTGTTAGAGATTGTCCACATGGAGGTGTGCACACTGAACTGTTAGAATAAGTGTTTCCACTTGGAGGTGTGCACCCTGAACTGTTAGATTGAGTGTGTCCACATGGAGGTGTGCACACTGAACTGTTAGAATGAGTGTGTCCACATGGAGGTGTGCACACTGAACTGTTAGAATGAGTATGCCCACATGGAGGTGTGCACACTGAACTGTTAGAATGAGTGTGTCCACATGGAGGTGTGCACACTGAACTGTTAGAATGAGTGTGTCCCTGTGGAGGTGTGCACCCTGAAATGTTAGAATGAGTGTGTCCTGCCGGGCGGTGGTGGCGCACGCCTTTAATCCCAGCACTCGGGAGGCAGAGCCAGGCGGATCTCTGTGAGTGCGAGGCCAGCCTGGGCTACCAAAGCTACACAGAGAAACCCTGTCTCGAAAAACTAAAAAAAAAAAAGAATGAGTGTGTCCACATGGAGGTGTGCACACCGAAGTGTTAGAATTTGTCCACATGGAGGTGTGCACACTGAACTGTTAGAATGAGTGTGTCCACATGTAGGTGTGCACACTGAACTCTTAGAATGAGTGTGTCCACATGGATGTGTACACACTGAACTGTTAGAATGAGTGTGTCCACATGGAGTTCTGCACACTTAACTGTTAGAATGAGTGTGTCCACATGGAGGTTTGCACTCTGAACTGTTAGAATGAGTGTCTCCATGTGGAGGTTTGCACACTGAAATGTTAGAATGAGTGTGTCCACATGGAGGTGTGCACACTGAAGTGTTAGAATTTGTCCACATAGAGGTGTGCACACTGAACTGTTAGAATGAGTGTGTCCACATGGAGGTGTGCACACTGAACTCTTAGAATGAGTGTGTCCACATGGAGGTGTGCACACTGAACTGTTAGAATGAGTGTGTCCCTGTGGAGGTGTGCACCCTGAAATGTTAGAATGAGTGTGTCCTGCCGGGCGGTGGTGGCGCACGCCTTTAATCCAGCACTCGGGAGGCAGAGCCAGGCGGATCTCTGTGAGTGCGAGGCCAGCCTGGGCTACCAAAGCTACACAGAGAAACCCTGTCTCGAAAAACTAAAAAAAAAAAAGAATGAGTGTGTCCACATGGAGGTGTGCACACCGAAGTGTTAGAATTTGTCCACATGGAGGTGTGCACACTGAACTGTTAGAATGAGTGTGTCCACATGTAGGTGTGCACACTGAACTCTTAGAATGAGTGTGTCCACATGGATGTGTACACACTGAACTGTTAGAATGAGTGTGTCCACATGGAGTTCTGCACACTTAACTGTTAGAATGAGTGTGTCCACATGGAGGTTTGCACTCTGAACTGTTAGAATGAGTGTCTCCATGTGGAGGTTTGCACACTGAAATGTTAGAATGAGTGTGTCCACATGGAGGTGTGCACACTGAAGTGTTAGAATTTGTCCACATAGAGGTGTGCACACTGAACTGATAGAATGAGTGTGTCCACATGGAGGTGTGCACACTGAACTCTTAGAATGAGTGTGTCCACATGGAGGTGTGCACACTGAACTGTTAGAATGAGTGTGTCCACATGGAGGTGTGCACACTGAACTGTTAGAATGATTGTGTCCACATGGAGGTGTGCTCACTGAACTGTTAGAATTAGTGTGTCCACATGGAGGTGTGCACACTGAACTGTTAGAATGAGTGTGTCCACATGGAGGTGTGCACACTAAACTGTTAGAATGTGTCCACATGGAGGTGTGCACACTGAACTGTTAGAATGATTGTGTCCCTGTGGAGGTGTGCACACTGAAATGTTAGAATGAGTGTGTCCACATGGAGGTGTGCACAACGAAGTGTTAGAATTCGTCCACATGGAGGTGTGCACACTGAACTGTTAGAATGAGTGTGTCCACATGTAGGTGTGCACACTGAAATGTTAGAATGAGTGTGTCCACATGGAGGTGTACACACTGAACTGTTAAAATGTGTGTGCCCACATGGAGGTCTGCACACTGAAATGTTAGAATGAGTGTGTCCATATGGAGGTGTGCACACTGAACTGTTAGAATGGGTGTGTCCCTGTGGAGGTGTGCACACTGAACTGTTAGAATGAGTGTGTCCCTGTGGAGGTGTGCATACTGAAATGTTAGAAAGAGTGTGTCCACATGGAGGTGTGCACACCGAAGTGTTAAAATTTGTCCACATGGAGATGTGCACACTGAACTGTTAGAATTGTTGTGTCCACATGGAGGTGTGCACACTGACCTGTTAGAATGAGTGTGTCCCTGTGGAGGTGTGCACAGTGAAATGTTAGAATGATTGTGTCCACATGGAGGTGTGCACACTGAACTGTTAGAATGACTGTGTAGACATGGAGGTGTGCACACTGAACTGTTAGAATGAGTGTGTCCCTGTGGAGGTGTGCACACTGAACTGTTAGAAAGAGTGTGCCCACATGGAGGTGTGCACACTGAACTGTTAGAATGACTGTGTAGACATGGAGGTGTGCACACTGAACTGTTAGAATGAGTGTGTCCCTGTGGAGGTGTGCACACTGAACTGTTATAAAGAGTGTGCCCACATGGAGGTGTGCACAGTGAAATGTTAGAATGAGTTTGTCCACATGGAGGTGTGCACACCGAAGTGTTAGAGATTGTACACATGGAGGTGTGCACACTGAACTGTTAGAATGAGTGTGTCCACATGGAGGTGTGCACACTGAACTCTTAGAATGAGTGTGTCCACATGGAGGTATGCACACTGAACTGTTAGAATGAGTGTGCCCACATGGAAGTGTGCACACTGAACTGTTAGAATGATTGTGTCCACATGGAGGTGTGCACACTGAACTGTTAGAATGATTGTGTCCACATGCAGGTGTGCACTCTGAACTGTTAGAATGAGTGTGTCCCTGTGGAGGTGTGCACACTGAACTGTTAGAATGATTGTGTCCACATGGAGGTGTGCACACTGAACTGTTAGAATGAGTGTGTCCCTGTGGAGGTGTGCACACTGAACTGTTAGAATGATTGTGTCCACATGGAGGTGTGCACACTGAACTGTTAGAATGAGTGGGTCCCTGTGGAGGTGTGCACACTGAAATGTTAGAATGATTGTGTCCACATGGAGGTGTGCACACTGAACTGTTAGAATGACTGTGTAGACATGGAGGTGTGCACACTGAACTGTTAGAATGAGTGTGTCCCTGTGGAGGTCTGCACACTGAACTGTTAGAAAGATTGTGCCCACATGGAGGTGTGCACACTGAACTGTTAGAATGAGTGTGTCCCTGTGGAGGTGTGCACACTGAAATGTTAGAATATGTGCACATGGAGGTGTGCACACTGTATTGTTAGAATGAGTGTATCCACATGGAGGTGTGCATACTGAACTGTTAGAATGAGTGTGTCCACATAGAGGTGTGCAAACTGAACTGTTAGAATCAGTGTGTCCACATGGAAGTGTACACAATGAACTGTTAGAATGAATGTGCCCACATGGAGGTGTGCACAATGAATGTTAGAATGAGTGTGTCCACATAGAGATGTGCACACTGAACTGTTAGAATGAGTGTATCCCTGTGTAGGTGTGCACACTGAACTGTTAGAATGAGTGTGTCCACATGGATGTGTGCACACTGAACTGTTAGAATGAGTGTGTCCACATAGAGGTGTGCACACTGAACTGTTAGAATGAGTGTGTCCACATGGAGGTGTGCACAATGAACTGTTAGAATGAGTGTGTTCACATGGAGGTGTGCACACTGAACTGTTAGAATGAGTGTGTCCACATGGAGGTGTGCACACTGAACTGTTAGAATGAGTGTGTCCACATGGAGATGTGCACACGGAACTGTTAGAATGAGTGTGTCCCTGTGGAGGTGTGCACACTGAAATGTTAGAATGAGTGTGTCCACATGGAGGTGTGCACACTGAAGTGTTAGAATTTGTCCACATGGAGGTGTGCACACTGAACAGTTAGAATGTGTGTGTCCACATGGAGGTGTGCAAACTGAAGTGTTAGAATTAGTGTGCCCACATGGAGTTGTGCACACTGAACTGTTAGAATGATTGTGTCCACATGGAGGTGTGCACACTGAACTGTTAGAATGACTGTGCCCACATGGAGGTGTGAACTCTGAACTGTTAGAATGAGAATGCCCACACGGAGGTGTGCACACTGAACTGTTAGGATGATTGTGTCCACATGCAGGTGTGCACACTGAACTGTTAGAATGAGTGTGTCCCTGTGGAGGTGTGCACACTGAACTGTTAGAATGATTGTGTCCACATGGAGGTGTGCACACTGAACTGTCAGAATGAGTGTCTCTGTGGAGGTGTGCACACTGAAATGTTAGAATGAGTGTGTCCACATGGAGGTGTGCACACTGAACTCTTAGAATGAGTGTGTCCACATGGAGGTGTGCACACTGAACTGTTAGAATGAGTGTGTCCACATGGAGGTGTGCACACCGAAGTGTTAGAATTTGTCCACATGGAGGTGTGCACACTGAACTGTTAGAATGAGTGTGTCCACATGGAGGTGTGCACACTGAAGTGTTAGAATTTGTCCACATAGAGGTGTGCACACTGAACTGTTAGATGAGTGTGTCCACATGGAGGTGTACACACTGAACTGTTAGAATGAGTGAGCCCACATGGAGGTGTGCACACTGAACTGTTAGAATGAGTGTGTCCACATGGAGGTGTGCACACTGAACTGTTAGAATGAGTGTGTCCCTGTGGAGGTGTGCACACTGAACTGTTAGAAAGATTGTGCCCACATGGAGGTGTGCACACTGAACTGTTAGAATGAGTGTGTCCACATGGAGGTGTGCACACTGAACTGTTAGAATATGTGCACATGGAGGTGTGCACACTGTATTGTTAGAATGAGTGTATCCACATGGAGGTGTGCATACTGAACTGTTAGAATGAGTGTGTCCACATAGAGGTGTGCAAACTGAACTGTTAGAATCAGTGTGTCCACATGGAAGTGTACACAATGAACTGTTAGAATGAGTGTGCCCACATGGAGGTGTGCACACTGAATGTTAGAATGAGTGTGTCCACATAGAGGTGTGCACACTGAACTGTTAGAATGAGTGTATCCCTGTGTAGGTGTGCACACTGAACTGTTAGAATGAGTGTGTCCACATGGAGGTGTGCACACTGAACTGTTAGAATGAGTGTGTCCACATAGAGGTGTGCACACTGAACTGTTAGAATGAGTGTGTCCACATGGAGGTGTGCACAATGAACTGTTAGAATGAGTGTGTTCACATGGAGGTGTGCACACTGAACTGTTAGAATGAGTGTGTCCACATGGAGGTGTGCACACTGAACTGTTAGAATGAGTGTGTCCACATGGAGATGTGCACACGGAACTGTTAGAATGAGTGTGTCCCTGTGGAGGTGTGCACACTGAAATGTTAGAATGAGTGTGTCCACATGGAGGTGTGCACACTGAAGTGTTAGAATTTTTCCACATGGAGGTGTGCACACTGAACAGTTAGAATGTGTGTGTCCACATGGAGGTGTGCAAACTGAAGTGTTAGAATTAGTGTGCCCACATGGAGTTGTGCACACTGAACTGTTAGAATGATTGTGTCCACATGGAGGTGTGCACACTGAAATGTTAGAATGACTGTGTCCACATAGAGGTGTGCACACTGAACTGTTAGAATGACTGTGCCCACATGGAGGTGTGAACTCTGAACTGTTAGAATGAGAATGCCCACACGGAGGTGTGCACACTGAACTGTTAGAATGATTGTGTCCACATGCAGGTGTGCACACTGAACTATTAGAATGAGTGTGTCCCTGTGGAGGTGTGCACACTGAACTGTTAGAATGATTGTGTCCACATGGAGGTGTGCACACTGAACTGTCAGAATGAGTGTCTCTGTGGAGGTGTGCACACTGAAATGTTAGAATGAGTGTGTCCACATGGAGGTGTGCACACTGAACTCTTAGAATGAGTGTGTCCACATGGAGGTGTGCATACTGAACTGTTAGAATGAGTGTGTCCACATGGAGGTCTGCACACTGAACTGTTAGAATGAGTGTGTCCACATGGAGTTGTGCACACCGAAGTGTTAGAATTTGTCCACATGGAGGTGTGCACACTGAACTGTTAGAAGGAGTGTGTCCACATGGAGGTGTGCACACTGAAGTGTTAGAATTTGTCCACATAGAGGTGTGCACACTGAACTGTTAGATGAGTGTGTCCACATGGAGGTGTGCACACTGAACTGTTAGAATGATTATGTCCACATGGAGGTGTGCACACTGAACTGTTAGAATGAGTGTGTCCCTGTGGAAATGTGCACACTGAAATGTTAGAATGAGTGTGTCCACATGGAGGTGTGATCACTGAAATGTTAGAATGAGTGTGTCCTCATGGAGGTGTGCACTCTGAACTGATAGAATGATCGTGTCCACATGCAGTTGTGCACACTGAATTGTTAGAATGGGTGTGTCCCTGTGGAGGTGTGCACACTGAACTGTTAGAATGATTATGTCCACATGGAGGTGTGCACACTGAACTGTTAGAATGAGTGTGTCCCTGTGGAGGTGTGCACACTGAAATGTTAGAGTGAGTGTGTCCACATGGAGGTGTGCACACCGATGTGTTATAATTTGTCCACATGGAGGTGTGCACACTGAACAGTTAGAATGAGAGTGTCCACATGGAGGTGTGCACACTGAACTGTTAGAATGAGTGTGCCCACATGGAGGTGTGCACTCTGAACTGTTAGAATGAGTGTGCCCACATGGAGGTGTGCACACTGAAATGTTAGAATGAGTGTATCCCTGTGGAGGTGTGCACACTGAACTGTTAGAATGAGTGTGTCCACATGGAGGTGTGCACCCTGAACTGTTAGAATGAGTGTGTCCACATGGAGGTGTGCACACTGAACTGTTAGAATGAGTTTGTCCACATGAAGGTGTGCACACTGAACTGTTAGTATGAGTATGCCCACATGGAGGTGTGCACACTGAACTGTTAGAATGTGTATGCCCACATGGAGGTGTGCACACTGAACTGTTAGAATGATTGTGTCCTCATGCAGGTGTGCACACTGGACTGTTAGAATGAGTGTGTCCCTCTGGTGGTGTGCACACTGAACTGTTAGAATGATTATGTCCACATGGAGGTGTGCACACTGAACTGTTAGAATGAGTGTGTCCATGTGGAAATGTGCACACTGAAATGTTAGAATGAGTGTGTCCACATGGAGGTGTGATCACTGAAATGTTAGAATGAGTGTGTCCTCATGGAGGTGTGCACTCTGAACTGATAGAATGATCGTGTCCACATGCAGTTGTGCACACTGAGTTGTTAGAATGAGTGTGTCCCTGTGGAGGTGTGCACATTGAACTGTTAGAATGATTATGTCCACATGGAGGTGTGCACACTGAACTGTTAGAATGAGTGTGTCCCTGTGGAGGTGTGCACACTGAAATGTTAGAGTGAGTGTGTCCACATGGAGGTGTGCACACCGATGTGTTAGAATTTGTCCACATGGAGGTGTGCACACTGAACTGTTAGAATGAGAGTGTCCACATGGAGGTGTGCACACTGAACTGTTAGAATGAGTGTGCCCACTTGGAGGTGTGCACACTGAACTGTTAGAATGAGTGTGCCCACATGGAGTTGTGCACACGAACTGTTAGAATGGGTGTATCCCTGTGGAGGTGTGCACACTGAACTGTTAAAATGAGTGTGTCCACATGGAGGTGTGCACACTGAACTGTTAGAATGAGTGTGTCCACATGGAGGTGTGCACACTGAACTGTTAGAATGAGTGTGTCCACATGGAGGTGTGCACACTGAACTGTTAGAATGAGTATGCCCACATGGAGGTGTGCACAGTGAACTGTTAGAATGATTGTGTTCACATGCAGGTGTGCACACTGAACTGTTAGAATGAGTGTGTCCCTGTGTAGGTGTGCACACTGAACTGTTAGAATGATTGTGTCCACATGGAGGTGTGCACACTGAACTGTTAGAAAGATTGTGCCCACATGGAGGTGTGCACACTGAACTGTTAGAATGAGTGTGTCCACATGGAGGTGTGCACACTGAACTGTTAGAATGAGTGTGTCCACATGTAGGTGTGCACACTGAAATTTTAGAATAAGGGTGCCCACATGGATGTGTGCACACTGAACTGTTAGATTATGTGCACATGGAGGTGTGCACACTGTATTGTTAGAATGAGTGTATCCACATGGAGGTGTGCATACTGAACTGTTAGAATGAGTGTGTCCACATAGAGGTGTGCAAACTAAACTGTTAGAATCAGTGTGTCCACATGGAAGTGTACACAATGAACTGTTAGAATGAGTGTGCCCACATGGAGGTGTGCACACTGAATGTTAGAATGAGTGTGTCCACATAGAGGTGTGCACACTGAACTGTTAGAATGAGTGTATCCCTGTGTAGGTGTGCACACTGAACTGTTAGAATGATTGTGTCCACATGGAGTTGTGCACACTGAACTGTTAGAATGAGTGTGTCCACATGGAGGTGTGCACACTGAACTGTTAGAATGAGTGTGTCCACATGGAAGTGTGCACAATGAACTGTTAGAATGAGTGTGTCCACATGGAGGTGTGCACACTGAACTGTTAGAATGAGTGTGTCCACATGGAGGTGTGCACACTTTACTGTTAGAATGAGTGTGTCCACATGGAGATGTGCACACGGAACTGTTAGAATGAGTGTGTCCCTGTGGAGGTGTGCACACTGAAATGTTAGAATGAGTGTGTCCACATGGAGGTGTGCACACTGAAGTGTTAGAATTTGTCCACATGGAGGTGTGCACACTGAACAGATAGAATGTGTGTGTCTACATGGAGGTGTGCAAACTGAAGTGTTAGAATTAGTGTGCCCACATGGAGTTGTGCACACTGAACTGTTAGAATGATTGTGTCCACATGGAGGTGTGCACACTGAAATGTTAGAATGACTGTGTCCACATAGAGGTGTGCACACTGAACTGTTAGAATGACTGTGCCCACATGGAAGTGTGAACTCTGAACTGTTAGAATGAGAATGCCCACACGGAAGTGTGCACACTGAACTGTTAGAATGATTGTCCACATGCAGGTGTGCACACTGAACTGTTAGAATGAGTGTGTCCCTGTGGAGGTGTGCACACTGAACTGTTAGAATGAGTGTGTCCACATGGAGGTGTGCACACTGAACTGTTAGAATGAGTGTCCCTGTGGAGGTGTGCACACTGAAATGTTAGAATGAGTGTGTCCACATGGAGGTGTGCACACTGAACTCTTAGAATGAGTGTGTCCACATGGAGGTGTGCATACTGAACTGTTAGAATGAGTGTGCCCACATGGAGGTCTGCAAACTGAACTGTTAGAATGAGTGTGTCCACATGGAGGTGTGCACACCGAAGTGTTAGAATTTGTCCACATGGAGGTGTGGACACTGAACTGTTAGAATGAGTGTGTCCCTGTGGAGGTTTGCACACTGAAACGTTAGAATGAGTGTGTCCACATGGAGGTGTGCACACTGAAGTGTTAGAATTTGTCCACATAGAGGTGTGCACACTGAACTGTTAGAATGAGTGTGTCCACATGGAGGTGTGCACACTGAACTGTTAGAATGAGTGTGCCCACATGGAGATGTGCACACTGAACTGTTAGAATGAGTGTGTCCACATGGAGGTGTGCACACTGAACTGTTAGTATGTATCCATATGGAGGTGTGCACATTGAACTGTTAGAATGACTGTGTCCCTGTGGAGGTGTGCACACTGAACTGTTAGAATGAGTTTGCCCTCATTGAGGTGTGCACACTGAAATGTTAGAATGAGTGTGCCCACATGGAGGTGTGCACACTGAAATGTTAGAATGAGTGTATCCCTGTGGAGGTGTGCACACTGAACTGTCAGAATGAGTGTGTCCACATGGAGGTGTGCACCCTGAACTGTTAGAATGAGTGTGTCCACATGGAGGTGTGCACACTGAACTGTTAGAATGAGTTTGTCCACATGGAGGTGTGCACACTGAACTGTTAGTATGAGTATGCCCACATGGAGGTGTGCACACTCAACTGTTAGAATGAGTATGCCCACATGGAGGTGTGCACACTGAACTGTTAGAATGACTGTGTCCTCATGCAGGTGTGCACACTGAACTGTTAGAATGAGTGTGTCCCTCTGGTGGTGTGCACACTGAACTGTTAGAATGATTATGTCCACATGGAGGTGTGCACACTGAACTGTTAGAATGAGTGTGTCCCTGTGGAAATGTGCACACTGAAATGTTAGAATTAGTGTGTCCACATGGAGGTGTGATCACTGAAATGTTAGAATGAGTGTGTCCTCATGGAGGTGTGCACTCTGAACTGATAGAATGATCGTGTCCACATGCAGTTGTGCACACTGAATTGTTAGAATGAGTGTGTCCCTGTGGAGGTGTGCACACTGAACTGTTAGAATGATTATGTCCACATGGAGGTGTGCACACTGAACTGTTAGAATGAGTGTGTCCCTGTGGATGTGTGCACACTGAAATGTTAGAGTGAGTGTGTCCACATGGAGGTGTGCACACCGATGTGTTATAATTTGTCCACATGGAGGTGTGCACACTGAACTGTTAGAATGAGAGTGTCCACATGGAGGTGTGCACACTGAACTGTTAGAATGAGTGTGCCCACATGGAGGTGTGCACACTGAACTGTTAGAATGAGTGTGCCCACATGGAGGTGTGCACACTGAAATGTTAGAATGAGTGTATCCCTGTGGAGGTGTGCACACTGAACTGTTAGAATGAGTGTGTCCACATGGAGGTGTGCACCCTGAACTGTTAGAATGAGTGTGTCCACATGGAGGTGTGCACACTGAACTGTTAGAATGAGTTTGTCCACATGAAGGTGTGCACACTGAACTGTTAGTATGAGTATGCCCACATGGAGGTGTGCACACTGAACTGTTAGAATGAGTGTGTCCACATGGAGGTGTGCACACTGAACTGTTAGAATATGTGCACATGGAGGTGTGCACACTGTATTGTTAGAATGAGTGTATCCACATGGAGGTGTGCATACTGAACTGTTAGAATGAGTGTGTCCACATAGAGGTGTGCAAACTGAACTGTTAGAATCAGTGTGTCCACATGGAAGTGTACACAATGAACTGTTAGAATGAGTGTGCCCACATGGAGGTGTGCACACTGAATGTTAGAATGAGTGTGTCCACATAGAGGTGTGCACACTGAACTGTTAGAATGAGTGTATCCCTGTGTAGGTGTGCACACTGAACTGTTAGAATGAGTGTGTCCACATGGAGGTGTGCACACTGAACTGTTAGAATGAGTGTGTCCACATAGAGGTGTGCACACTGAACTGTTAGAATGAGTGTGTCCACATGGAGGTGTGCACAATGAACTGTTAGAATGAGTGTGTTCACATGGAGGTGTGCACACTGAACTGTTAGAATGAGTGTGTCCACATGGAGGTGTGCACACTGAACTGTTAGAATGAGTGTGTCCACATGGAGATGTGCACACGGAACTGTTAGAATGAGTGTGTCCCTGTGGAGGTGTGCACACTGAAATGTTAGAATGAGTGTGTCCACATGGAGGTGTGCACACTGAAGTGTTAGAATTTTTCCACATGGAGGTGTGCACACTGAACAGTTAGAATGTGTGTGTCCACATGGAGGTGTGCAAACTGAAGTGTTAGAATTAGTGTGCCCACATGGAGTTGTGCACACTGAACTGTTAGAATGATTGTGTCCACATGGAGGTGTGCACACTGAAATGTTAGAATGACTGTGTCCACATAGAGGTGTGCACACTGAACTGTTAGAATGACTGTGCCCACATGGAGGTGTGAACTCTGAACTGTTAGAATGAGAATGCCCACACGGAGGTGTGCACACTGAACTGTTAGAATGATTGTGTCCACATGCAGGTGTGCACACTGAACTATTAGAATGAGTGTGTCCCTGTGGAGGTGTGCACACTGAACTGTTAGAATGATTGTGTCCACATGGAGGTGTGCACACTGAACTGTCAGAATGAGTGTCTCTGTGGAGGTGTGCACACTGAAATGTTAGAATGAGTGTGTCCACATGGAGATGTGCACACTGAACTCTTAGAATGAGTGTGTCCACATGGAGGTGTGCATACTGAACTGTTAGAATGAGTGTGTCCACATGGAGGTCTGCACACTGAACTGTTAGAATGAGTGTGTCCACATGGAGTTGTGCACACCGAAGTGTTAGAATTTGTCCACATGGAGGTGTGCACACTGAACTGTTAGAAGGAGTGTGTCCACATGGAGGTGTGCACACTGAAGTGTTAGAATTTGTCCACATAGAGGTGTGCACACTGAACTGTTAGATGAGTGTGTCCACATGGAGGTGTGCACACTGAACTGTTAGAATGATTATGTCCACATGGAGGTGTGCACACTGAACTGTTAGAATGAGGGTGTCCCTGTGGAAATGTGCACACTGAAATGTTAGAATGAGTGTGTCCACATGGAGGTGTGATCACTGAAATGTTAGAATGAGTGTGTCCTCATGGAGGTGTGCACTCTGAACTGATAGAATGATCGTGTCCACATGCAGTTGTGCACACTGAATTGTTAGAATGAGTGTGTCCCTGTGGAGGTGTGCACACTGAACTGTTAGAATGATTATGTCCACATGGAGGTGTGCACACTGAACTGTTAGAATGAGTGTGTCCCTGTGGAGGTGTGCACACTGAAATGTTAGAGTGAGTGTGTCCACATGGAGGTGTGCACACCGATGTGTTATAATTTGTCCACATGGAGGTGTGCACACTGAACTGTTAGAATGAGAGTGTCCACATGGAGGTGTGCACACTGAACTGTTAGAATGAGTGTGCCCACATGGAGGTGTGCACACTGAACTGTTAGAATGAGTGTGCCCACATGGAGGTGTGCACACTGAAATGTTAGAATGAGTGTATCCCTGTGGAGGTGTGCACACTGAACTGTTAGAATGAGTGTGTCCACATGGAGGTGTGCACCCTGAACTGTTAGAATGAGTGTGTCCACATGGAGGTGTGCACACTGAACTGTTAGAATGAGTTTGTCCACATGAAGGTGTGCACACTGAACTGTTAGTATGAGTATGCCCACATGGAGGTGTGCACACTGAACTGTTAGAATGTGTATGCCCACATGGAGGTGTGCACACTGAACTGTTAGAATGATTGTGTCCTCATGCAGGTGTGCACACTGGACTGTTAGAATCAGTGTGTCCCTCTGGTGGTGTGCACACTGAACTGTTAGAATGATTATGTCCACATGGAGGTGTGCACACTGAACTGTTAGAATGAGTGTGTCCATGTGGAAATGTGCACACTGAAATGTTAGAATGAGTGTGTCCACATGGAGGTGTGATCACTGAAATGTTAGAATGAGTGTGTCCTCATGGAGGTGTGCACTCTGAACTGATAGAATGATCGTGTCCACATGCAGTTGTGCACACTGAATTGTTAGAATGAGTGTGTCCCTGTGGAGGTGTGCACACTGAACTGTTAGAATGATTATGTCCACATGGAGGTGTGCACACTGAACTGTTAGAATGAGTGTGTCCCTGTGGAGGTGTGCACACTGAAATGTTAGAGTGAGTGTGTCCACATGGAGGTGTGCACACCGATGTGTTATAATTTGTCCACATGGAGGTGTGCACACTGAACTGTTAGAATGAGAGTGTCCACATGGAGGTGTGCACACTGAACTGTTAGAATGAGTGTGCCCACTTGGAGGTGTGCACACTGAACTGTTAGAATGAGTGTGCCCACATGGAGTTGTGCACACGAACTGTTAGAATGGGTGTATCCCTGTGGAGGTGTGCACACTGAACTGTTAAAACGAGTGTGTCCACATGGAGGTGTGCACACTGAACTGTTAGAATGAGTGTGTCCACATGGAGGTGTGCACACTGAACTGTTAGAATGAGTGTGTCCACATGGAGGTGTGCACACTGAACTGTTAGAATGAGTATGCCCACATGGAGGTGTGCACACTGAACTGTTAGAATGATTGTGTTCACATGCAGGTGTGCACACTGAACTGTTAGAATGAGTGTGTCCCTGTGTAGGTGTGCACACTGAAATGTTAGAATGATTGTGTCCACATGGAGGTGTGCACACTGAACTGTTAGAATGAGTGTGTCCACATGGAGGTGTGCACACTGATCTGTTAGAATGAGTGTGTCCCTGTGGAGGTGTGCACACTGAACTGTTAGAATGAGTGTGTCCACATGGAGGTTTTCACACTGAACTGTTAGAATGAGTGTGTCCACATGGAGGTGTGCACACCGAAATGTTAGAATTTGTCCACATGGAGGTGTGCACACGGAACTGTTAGAATGAGTGTGTCCACATGGAGGTGTGCACCCTGAACTGTTAGAATGAGTGTGTCAACATGGAGTTGTGCACACTGAACTGTAAGAATGAGTGTGTCCACATGGAGGTGTGCACACTGAACTGTTAGAATGAGTGGGTCCACATCGATGTGTGAACACTGAACTGTTAGAATGAGTGTGTCCACATGGAGGTGTGCACACTGAACTGTTAGAATGAGTGTGTCCCTGTGGACGTGTGCACTCTGAAATGTTAGAATGAGTGTGTCCACATGGAGGTGTGCACACCGAAGTGTTAGAATTTGTCCACATGGAGGTGTGCACACTGAACTGTAGAATGAGTGTGTCCACATGGAGGTGTGCACACTGAAATGTTAGAATGAGTGTGTCCACATGGAGGTGTACACACTGAACTGTTAAAATGTGTGTGCCCACATGGAGGTCTGCACACTGAACTGTTAGAATGAGTGTGTCCATATGGAGGTGTGCACACTGAACTGTTAGAATGGGTGTGTCCACATACAGGTGTGCACACTGAACTGTTAGAATGAGTGTGTCCCTGTGGAGGTGTGCATACTGAAATGTTAGAAAGAGTGTGTCCACATGGAGGTGTGCACACCGAAGTGTTAAAATTTGTCCACATGGAGGTGTGCACACTGAACTGTTAGAATGAGTGTGTCCCTGTGGAGGTGTGCACACTGAACTGTTAGAATGAGTGTGTCCACATGGAGGTGTGCACACTGAACTGTTAGAATGAGTGTGTCCACAAGGAGGTGTGCACACCGAAATGTTAGAATTTGTCCACATGGAGGTGTGCACACTGAACTGTTAGAATGAGTATGCCCACATGGAGGTGTGCACACTGAACTGTTAGAATGAGTGTGTCCCTGTGGAGGTGTGCACACTGAACTGTTAGAATGACTGTGTCCACATGCAGGTGTGCACACTGAACTCTTAGAATGATTGTGTCCACATGGAGGTGTGCACACTGAACTGTTAGAATGATTGTGTCCACATGGAGGTGTGCACACTGAACTGTTAGAATGATTGTGTCCACATGGAGGTGTCCACACTGAAGTGTTAGAATGAGTGTGTCCACATGGAGGTGTGCTCACTGAAATGTTAGAATGAGTGTGTCCTCATGGAGGTGTGCACTCTGAACTGATAGAATGATCGTGTCCACATGCAGTTTTTCACACTGAACTGTTAGAATGAGTGTGTCCCTGTGGAGGTGTGCACACTGAACTGTTAGAATGATTATGTCCACATGGAGGTGTGCACACTGAACTGTTAGAATGAGTGTGTCCCTGTGGAGGTGTGCACACTGAAATGTTAGAATGAGTGTGTCCACATGGTGGTGTGCACACTGAACTGTTAGAATGATTGTGTCCACATGGAGGTGTGCACACTGAACTGTTAGAATGAGTATGCCCACATGGAGGTGTGCACACTGAACTGTTAGAATGAGTGTGTCCCTGTGTAGGTGTGCACACTGAACTGTTAGAATGAGTGTGTCCACATGCAGGTGTGCACACTGAACTGTTAGAATGAGTGGGTCCACATGGATGTGTGCACACTGAACTGTTAGAATGAGTGTGTCCACATGGAGGTGTGCACACTGAACTGTTAGAATGATTGTGTCCCTGTGGAGGTGTGCACACTGAAATATTAGAATGAGTGTGTCCACATGGAGGTGTGCACTCTGAACTGTAAGAATGAGTGTCTCCATGTGGAGGTTTGCACACTGAAATGTTAGAATGAGTGTGTCCACATGGAGGTGTGCACACTGAAGTGATAGAATTTGTCCACATAGAGGTGTGCACACTGAACTGTTAGAATGAGTGTGTCCACATGTTGGTGTGCACACTGAACTGTTAGAATGAGTGTGTCCACACGGAGGTGTGCACACTGAACTGTTAGAATGAGTGTGTCCACATGGAGGTGTGCACACTGAACTGTTAGAATGTGTCCACATGGAGGTGTTCACACTGAACTGTTAGAATCATTGTGTCCACATGGAGGTGTGCTCACTGAACTGTTAGAATTAGTGTATCCACATGGAGGTGTGCACACTGAACTGTTAGAATGAGTGTGTCCCTGTGGAGGTTTGCACATTGAAATGTTAGAATGAGTGTGTCCACATGGAGGTGTGCACACTGAAGTGTTAGAATTTGTCCACATAGAGGTGTGCACACTGAACTGTTAGAATGAGTTTGTCCACATGGAGGTGTGCACACTGAACTGTTAGAATGAGTGTGCCCACATGGAGGTGTGCACATTGAACTGTTAGAATGAGTGTGTCCACATGGAGGTGTGCACACTGAACTGTTAGAATGTATCCACATGGAGGTGTGCACACTGAACTGTTAGAATGAGTGTGTCCACATGGAGGTGTGCACACTGAACTGTTAGAATGAGTGTGTCCACATGGAGGTGTGCACACTGAACTGTTAGAATGACTGTGTCCACATGGAGGTGTGCACACTGAACTGTTAGAATGAGTGTGTCCACATTAGGTGTGCACACTGAACTGTTAGAATGAGTGTGTCCCTGTGGAGGTGTGCACACTGAAATGTTAGAATGAGTGTGCCCACATGGAGGTGTGCACACTGAAGTGTTAGAATTTGTCCACATGGAGGTGTGCACACTGAACTGTTAGAATGAGTGTGTCCCTGTGGAGGTGTGCACAGTGAACTGTTAGAATGATTGTGTCCACATGGAGGTGTGAACACTGACCTGTTAGAATGAGTGTGTCCCTGTGGAGGTGTGCACACTGAAATGTTAGAATGAGTGTGTCCACATGGAGGTGTGCTCACTGAAATGTTAGAATGAGTGTGTCCTCATGGAGGTGTGCACTCTGAACTGATAGAATGATCGTGTCCACTTCCAGTTGTGCACACTGAATTGTTAGAATGAGTGTGTCCCTGTGGAGGTGTGCACACTGAACTGTTAGAATGATTATGTCCACATGGAGGTGTGCACACTGAACTGTTAGAATGAGTGTGTCCCTGTGGAGGTGTGCACACTGAAATGTAAGTGTGAGTGTGTCAACATGAAGGTGTGCACACCGATGTGTTAGAATTTGTCCATATGGATGTGTGCACACTGAACTGTTAGAATGAGTGTGTCCACATGGAGGTGTGCACACTGAACTGTTAGAATGAGTGTGCCCACATGGAGGTGTGCACACTGAACTGTTAGAATGAGTGTGCCCACATGGAGTTGTGCACACTGAACTGTTAGAATGGGTGTATCCCTGTGGAGGTGTGCACACTGAACTGTTAAAATGAGTGTGTCCACATGGAGGTGTGCACACTGAACTGTTAGAATGAGTGTGGCCACATGGAGGTGTGCACACTGAACTGTTAGAATGAGTGTGTCCACATGGTGGTGTGCACACTGAACTGTTAGAATGAGTGTGTCCACATGGAGGTGTGCACACTGAACTGTTAGAATGAGTGTGTCCACATGGAGCTGTGAACACTGAACTGTTAGAATGTGTCCACATGGATGTGTGCACACTGAACTGTTAGAATGATTGTGTCCACATGGAGGTGTGCTCACTGAACTGTTAGAATTAGTGTGTCCACATGGAGGTGTGCACACTGAAGTGTTAGAATGAGTGTGTCCCTGTGGAGGTTTGCACATTGAAATGTTAGAATGAGTGTGTCCACATGGAGGTGTGCACACTGAAGTGTTAGAATTTGTCCACATAGAGGTGTGCACACTGAACTGTTAGAATGAGTGTGTCCACATGGAGGTGTGCACACTGAACTGTTAGAATGAGTGTGCCCACATGGAGGTGTGAACACTGAACTGTTAGAATGAGTGTGTCCACATGGAGGTGTGCACACTGAAGTGTTAGAATGTATCCACATGGAGGTGTGCACACTGAACTGTTAGAATGAGTGTGTCCACATGGAGGTGTGCACACTGAACTGTTAGAATGAGTGTGTCCACATGGAGGTGTGCACACTGAACTGTTAGAATGAGTGTGTCCACATGGAGGTGTGCACACTGAACTGTTAGAATGAGTGTGTCCACATGGAGGTGTGCACACTGAACTGTTAAAATGAGTGTGTCCACATGGAGGTGTGCACACTGAACTGTTAGAATGAGTGTGTCCACATGGAGGTGTGAACACTGAACTGTTAGAATGAGTGTGTCCAAATGGAGGTGTGCACACTGAACTGTTAGAATGAGTATGCCCACATGGAGTTGTGCACACTGAACTGTTAGAATGATTGTGTTCACATGCAGGTGTGCACACTGAACTGTTAGAATGAGTGTGTCCCTGTGTAGGTGTGCACACTGAACTGTTAGAATGATTGTGTCCACATGGAGGTGTGCACACTGAACTGTTAGAATGAATGTGTCCACATGGAGGTGTGCACACTGATCTGTTAGAATGAGTGTGTCCCTTTGGAGGTGTGCACACTGAACTGTTAGAATGTGTGTGTCCACATGGAGGTGTGCACACTGAACTGTTAGAATGAGTGTGTCCACATGGAGGTGTGCACACCGAAATGTTAGAATTTCTCCACATGGAGGTGTGCACACTGAACTGTTAGAATGAGTGTGTCCACATGGAGGTGTGCACCCTGAACTGTTAGAATGAGTGTGTCAACATGGAGGTGTGCACACTGAACTGTTAGAATGAGTGGGTCCACATGGATGTGTGCACACTGAACTGTTAGAATGAGTGTGTCCACATGGAGGTGTGCACACTGAACTGTTAGAATGAGTGTGTCCCTGTGGAGGTGTGCACACTGAAATGTTAGAATGAGTGTGTCCACATGGAGGTGAGCACACCGAAGTGTTAGAATTTGTCCACATGGAGGTATGCACACTGAACTGTAGAATGAGTGTGTCTACATGGAGGTGTGCACACTGAAATGTTAAAATGAGTGTGTCCACATGGAGGTGTACACACTGAACTGTTAAAGTGTGTGTGCCCACATGGAGGTCTGCACACTGAACTGTTAGAATGAGTGTGTCCATATGGAGGTGTGCACACTCAACTGTTAGAATGGGTGTGTCCCTGTGGAGGTGTGCACACTGAACTGTTAGAATGAGTGTGTCCCTGTGGAGGTGTGCATACTGAAATGTTAGAAAGAGTGTGTCCACATGGAGGTGTGCACACCGAAGTGTTAAAATTTGTCCACATGGAGGTGTGCACACTGAACTGTTAGAATGAGTGTGTCCCTGTGGAGGTGTGCACACTGAACTGTTAGAATGAGTGTGTCCACATGGAGGTGTGCACACTGAACTGTTAGAATGAGTATGCCCACATGGAGGTGTGCACACTGAACTGTTAGAATGAGTGTGTCCCTGTGGAGGTGTGCACACTGAACTGTTAGAATGATTGTGTCCACATGCAGGTGTGCACACTGAACTCTTAGAATGAGTGTGTCCCTGTGTAGGTGTGCACACTGAACTGTTAGAATGATTGTGTCCACATGGAGGTGTGCACACTGAACTGTTAGAATGAGTTTGTCCACATGGAGGTGTGCACACTGAACTGTTAGTATGAGTATGCCCACATGGAGGTGTGCACACTCAACTGTTAGAATGAGTATGCCCACATGGAGGTGTGCACACTGAACTGTTAGAATGACTGTGTCCTCATGCAGGTGTGCACACTGAACTGTTAGAATGAGTGTGTCCCTCTGGTGGTGTGCACACTGAACTGTTAGAATGATTATGTCCACATGGAGGTGTGCACACTGAACTGTTAGAATGAGTGTGTCCCTGTGGAAATGTGCACACTGAAATGTTAGAATTAGTGTGTCCACATGGAGGTGTGATCACTGAAATGTTAGAATGAGTGTGTCCTCATGGAGGTGTGCACTCTGAACTGATAGAATGATCGTGTCCACATGCAGTTGTGCACACTGAATTGTTAGAATGAGTGTGTCCCTGTGGAGGTGTGCACACTGAACTGTTAGAATGATTATGTCCACATGGAGGTGTGCACACTGAACTGTTAGAATGAGTGTGTCCCTGTGGATGTGTGCACACTGAAATGTTAGAGTGAGTGTGTCCACATGGAGGTGTGCACACCGATGTGTTATAATTTGTCCACATGGAGGTGTGCACACTGAACTGTTAGAATGAGAGTGTCCACATGGTGGTGTGCACACTGAACTGTTAGAATGAGTGTGCCCACATGGAGGTGTGCACACTGAACTGTTAGAATGAGTGTGCCCACATGGAGGTGTGCACACTGAAATGTTAGAATGAGTGTATCCCTGTGGAGGTGTGCACACTGAACTGTTAGAATGAGTGTGTCCACATGGAGGTGTGCACCCTGAACTGTTAGAATGAGTGTGTCCACATGGAGGTGTGCACACTGAACTGTTAGAATGAGTTTGTCCACATGAAGGTGTGCACACTGAACTGTTAGTATGAGTATGCCCACATGGAGGTGTGCACACTGAACTGTTAGAATGAGTGTGTCCACATGGAGGTGTGCACACTGAACTGTTAGAATATGTGCACATGGAGGTGTGCACACTGTATTGTTAGAATGAGTGTATCCACATGGAGGTGTGCATACTGAACTGTTAGAATGAGTGTGTCCACATAGAGGTGTGCAAACTGAACTGTTAGAATCAGTGTGTCCACATGGAAGTGTACACAATGAACTGTTAGAATGAGTGTGCCCACATGGAGGTGTGCACACTGAATGTTAGAATGAGTGTGTCCACATAGAGGTGTGCACACTGAACTGTTAGAATGAGTGTATCCCTGTGTAGGTGTGCACACTGAACTGTTAGAATGAGTGTGTCCACATGGAGGTGTGCACACTGAACTGTTAGAATGAGTGTGTCCACATAGAGGTGTGCACACTGAACTGTTAGAATGAGTGTGTCCACATGGAGGTGTGCACAATGAACTGTTAGAATGAGTGTGTTCACATGGAGGTGTGCACACTGAACTGTTAGAATGAGTGTGTCCACATGGAGGTGTGCACACTGAACTGTTAGAATGAGTGTGTCCACATGGAGATGTGCACACGGAACTGTTAGAATGAGTGTGTCCCTGTGGAGGTGTGCACACTGAAATGTTAGAATGAGTGTGTCCACATGGAGGTGTGCACACTGAAGTGTTAGAATTTTTCCACATGGAGGTGTGCACACTGAACAGTTAGAATGTGTGTGTCCACATGGAGGTGTGCAAACTGAAGTGTTAGAATTAGTGTGCCCACATGGAGTTGTGCACACTGAACTGTTAGAATGATTGTGTCCACATGGAGGTGTGCACACTGAAATGTTAGAATGACTGTGTCTACATAGAGGTGTGCACACTGAACTGTTAGAATGACTGTGCCCACATGGAGGTGTGAACTCTGAACTGTTAGAATGAGAATGCCCACACGGAGGTGTGCACAATGAACTGTTAGAATGATTGTGTCCACATGCAGGTGTGCACACTGAACTATTAGAATGAGTGTGTCCCTGTGGAGGTGTGCACACTGAACTGTTAGAATGATTGTGTCCACATGGAGGTGTGCACACTGAACTGTCAGAATGAGTGTCTCTGTGGAGGTGTGCACACTGAAATGTTAGAATGAGTGTGTCCACATGGAGGTGTGCACACTGAACTCTTAGAATGAGTGTGTCCACATGGAGGTGTGCATACTGAACTGTTAGAATGAGTGTGTCCACATGGAGGTCTGCACACTGAACTGTTAGAATGAGTGTGTCCACATGGAGTTGTGCACACCGAAGTGTTAGAATTTGTCCACATGGAGGTGTGCACACTGAACTGTTAGAAGGAGTGTGTCCACATGGAGGTGTGCACACTGAAGTGTTAGAATTTGTCCACATAGAGGTGTGCACACTGAACTGTTAGATGAGTGTGTCCACATGGAGGTGTGCACACTGAACTGTTAGAATGATTATGTCCACATGGAGGTGTGCACACTGAACTGTTAGAATGAGGGTGTCCCTGTGGAAATGTGCACACTGAAATGTTAGAATGAGTGTGTCCACATGGAGGTGTGATCACTGAAATGTTAGAATGAGTGTGTCCTCATGGAGGTGTGCACTCTGAACTGATAGAATGATCGTGTCCACATGCAGTTGTGCACACTGAATTGTTAGAATGAGTGTGTCCCTGTGGAGGTGTGCACACTGAACTGTTAGAATGATTATGTCCACATGGAGGTGTGCACACTGAACTGTTAGAATGACTGTGTCCCTGTGGAGGTGTGCACACTGAAATGTTAGAGTGAGTGTGTCCACATGGAGGTGTGCACACCGATGTGTTATAATTTGTCCACATGGAGGTGTGCACACTGAACTGTTAGAATGAGAGTGTCCACATGGAGGTGTGCACACTGAACTGTTAGAATGAGTGTGCCCACATGGAGGTGTGCACACTGAACTGTTAGAATGAGTGTGCCCACATGGAGGTGTGCACACTGAAATGTTAGAATGAGTGTATCCCTGTGGAGGTGTGCACACTGAACTGTTAGAATGAGTGTGTCCACATGGAGGTGTGCACCCTGAACTGTTAGAATGAGTGTGTCCACATGGAGGTGTGCACACTGAACTGTTAGAATGAGTTTGTCCACATGAAGGTGTGCACACTGAACTGTTAGTATGAGTATGCCCACATGGAGGTGTGCACACTGAACTGTTAGAATGAGTGTGTCCACATGGAGGTGTGCACACTGAACTGTTAGAATATGTGCACATGGAGGTGTGCACACTGTATTGTTAGAATGAGTGTATCCACATGGAGGTGTGCATACTGAACTGTTAGAATGAGTGTGTCCACATAGAGGTGTGCAAACTGAACTGTTAGAATCAGTGTGTCCACATGGAAGTGTACACAATGAACTGTTAGAATGAGTGTGCCCACATGGAGGTGTGCACACTGAATGTTAGAATGAGTGTGTCCACATAGAGGTGTGCACACTGAACTGTTAGAATGAGTGTATCCCTGTGTAGGTGTGCACACTGAACTGTTAGAATGAGTGTGTCCACATGGAGGTGTGCACACTGAACTGTTAGAATGAGTGTGTCCACATAGAGGTGTGCACACTGAACTGTTAGAATGAGTGTGTCCACATGGAGGTGTGCACAATGAACTGTTAGAATGAGTGTGTTCACATGGAGGTGTGCACACTGAACTGTTAGAATGAGTGTGTCCACATGGAGGTGTGCACACTGAACTGTTAGAATGAGTGTGTCCACATGGAGATGTGCACACGGAACTGTTAGAATGAGTGTGTCCCTGTGGAGGTGTGCACACTGAAATGTTAGAATGAGTGTGTCCACATGGAGGTGTGCACACTGAAGTGTTAGAATTTTTCCACATGGAGGTGTGCACACTGAACAGTTAGAATGTGTGTGTCCACATGGAGGTGTGCAAACTGAAGTGTTAGAATTAGTGTGCCCACATGGAGTTGTGCACACTGAACTGTTAGAATGATTGTGTCCACATGGAGGTGTGCACACTGAAATGTTAGAATGACTGTGTCCACATAGAGGTGTGCACACTGAACTGTTAGAATGACTGTGCCCACATGGAGGTGTGAACTCTGAACTGTTAGAATGAGAATGCCCACACGGAGGTGTGCACAATGAACTGTTAGAATGATTGTGTCCACATGCAGGTGTGCACACTGAACTATTAGAATGAGTGTGTCCCTGTGGAGGTGTGCACACTGAACTGTTAGAATGATTGTGTCCACATGGAGGTGTGCACACTGAACTGTCAGAATGAGTGTCTCTGTGGAGGTGTGCACACTGAAATGTTAGAATGAGTGTGTCCACATGGAGGTGTGCACACTGAACTCTTAGAATGAGTGTGTCCACATGGAGGTGTGCATACTGAACTGTTAGAATGAGTGTGTCCACATGGAGGTCTGCACACTGAACTGTTAGAATGAGTGTGTCCACATGGAGTTGTGCACACCGAAGTGTTAGAATTTGTCCACATGGAGGTGTGCACACTGAACTGTTAGAATTTGTCCACATAGAGGTGTGCACACTGAACTGTTAGATGAGTGTGTCCACATGGAGGTGTGCACACTGAACTGTTAGAATGATTATGTCCACATGGAGGTGTGCACACTGAACTGTTAGAATGAGGGTGTCCCTGTGGAAATGTGCACACTGAAATGTTAGAATGAGTGTGTCCACATGGAGGTGTGATCACTGAAATGTTAGAATGAGTGTGTCCTCATGGAGGTGTGCACTCTGAACTGATAGAATGATCGTGTCCACATGCAGTTGTGCACACTGAATTGTTAGAATGAGTGTGTCCCTGTGGAGGTGTGCACACTGAACTGTTAGAATGATTATGTCCACATGGAGGTGTGCACACTGAACTGTTAGAATGAGTGTGTCCCTGTGGAGGTGTGCACACTGAAATGTTAGAGTGAGTGTGTCCACATGGAGGTGTGCACACCGATGTGTTATAATTTGTCCACATGGAGGTGTGCACACTGAACTGTTAGAATGAGAGTGTCCACATGGAGGTGTGCACACTGAACTGTTAGAATGAGTGTGCCCACATGGAGGTGTGCACACTGAACTGTTAGAATGAGTGTGCCCACATGGAGGTGTGCACACTGAAATGTTAGAATGAGTGTATCCCTGTGGAGGTGTGCACACTGAACTGTTAGAATGAGTGTGTCCACATGGAGGTGTGCACCCTGAACTGTTAGAATGAGTGTGTCCACATGGAGGTGTGCACACTGAACTGTTAGAATGAGTTTGTCCACATGAAGGTGTGCACACTGAACTGTTAGTATGAGTATGCCCACATGGAGGTGTGCACACTGAACTGTTAGAATGTGTATGCCCACATGGAGGTGTGCACACTGAACTGTTAGAATGATTGTGTCCTCATGCAGGTGTGCACACTGGACTGTTAGAATGAGTGTGTCCCTCTGGTGGTGTGCACACTGAACTGTTAGAATGATTATGTCCACATGGAGGTGTGCACACTGAACTGTTAGAATGAGTGTGTCCATGTGGAAATGTGCACACTGAAATGTTAGAATGAGTGTGTCCACATGGAGGTGTGATCACTGAAATGTTAGAATGAGTGTGTCCTCATGGAGGTGTGCACTCTGAACTGATAGAATGATCGTGTCCACATGCAGTTGTGCACACTGAATTGTTAGAATGAGTGTGTCCCTGTGGAGGTGTGCACACTGAACTGTTAGAATGATTATGTCCACATGGAGGTGTGCACACTGAACTGTTAGAATGAGTGTGTCCCTGTGGAGGTGTGCACACTGAAATGTTAGAGTGAGTGTGTCCACATGGAGGTGTGCACACCGATGTGTTATAATTTGTCCACATGGAGGTGTGCACACTGAACTGTTAGAATGAGAGTGTCCACATGGAGGTGTGCACACTGAACTGTTAGAATGAGTGTGCCCACTTGGAGGTGTGCACACTGAACTGTTAGAATGAGTGTGCCCACATGGAGTTGTGCACACGAACTGTTAGAATGGGTGTATCCCTGTGGAGGTGTGCACACTGAACTGTTAAAATGAGTGTGTCCACATGGAGGTGTGCACACTGAACTGTTAGAATGAGTGTGTCCACATGGAGGTGTGCACACTGAACTGTTAGAATGAGTGTGTCCACATGGAGGTGTGCACACTGAACTGTTAGAATGAGTATGCCCACATGGAGGTGTGCACACTGAACTGTTAGAATGATTGTGTTCACATGCAGGTGTGCACACTGAACTGTTAGAATGAGTGTCCCTGTGTAGGTGTGCACACTGAAATGTTAGAATGATTGTGTCCACATGGAGGTGTGCACACTGAACTGTTAGAATGAGTGTGTCCACATGGAGGTGTGCACACTGATCTGTTAGAATGAGTGTGTCCCTGTGGAGGTGTGCACACTGAACTGTTAGAATGAGTGTGTCCACATGGAGGTTTTCACACTGAACTGTTAGAATGAGTGTGTCCACATGGAGGTGTGCACACCGAAATGTTAGAATTTGTCCACATGGAGGTGTGCACACGGAACTGTTAGAATGAGTGTGTCCACATGGAGGTGTGCACCCTGAACTGTTAGAATGAGTGTGTCAACATGGAGTTGTGCACACTGAACTGTAAGAATGAGTGTGTCCACATGGAGGTGTGCACACTGAACTGTTAGAATGAGTGGGTCCACATCGATGTGTGAACACTGAACTGTTAGAATGAGTGTGTCCACATGGAGGTGTGCACACTGAACTGTTAGAATGAGTGTGTCCCTGTGGACGTGTGCACTCTGAAATGTTAGAATGAGTGTGTCCACATGGAGGTGTGCACACCGAAGTGTTAGAATTTGTCCACATGGAGGTGTGCACACTGAACTGTAGAATGAGTGTGTCCACATGGAGGTGTGCACACTGAAATGTTAGAATGAGTGTGTCCACATGGAGGTGTACACACTGAACTGTTAAAATGTGTGTGCCCACATGGAGTTCTGCACACTGAACTGTTAGAATGAGTGTGTCCATATGGAGGTGTGCACACTGAACTGTTAGAATGGGTGTGTCCACATACAGGTGTGCACACTGAACTGTTAGAATGAGTGTGTCCCTGTGGAGGTGTGCATACTGAAATGTTAGAAAGAGTGTGTCCACATGGAGGTGTGCACACCGAAGTGTTAAAATTTGTCCACATGGAGGTGTGCACACTGAACTGTTAGAATGAGTGTGTCCCTGTGGAGGTGTGCACACTGAACTGTTAGAATGAGTGTGTCCACATGGAGGTGTGCACACTGAACTGTTAGAATGAGTGTGTCCACAAGGAGGTGTGCACACCGAAATGTTAGAATTTGTCCACATGGAGGTGTGCACACTGAACTGTTAGAATGAGTATGCCCACATGGAGGTGTGCACACTGAACTGTTAGAATGAGTGTGTCCCTGTGGAGGTGTGCACACTGAACTGTTAGAATGACTGTGTCCACATGCAGGTGTGCACACTGAACTCTTAGAATGATTGTGTCCACATGGAGGTGTGCACACTGAACTGTTAGAATGATTGTGTCCACATGGAGGTGTGCACACTGAACTGTTAGAATGATTGTGTCCACATGGAGGTGTCCACACTGAAGTGTTAGAATGAGTGTGTCCACATGGAGGTGTGCTCACTGAAATGTTAGAATGAGTGTGTCCTCATGGAGGTGTGCACTCTGAACTGATAGAATGATCGTGTCCACATGCAGTTTTTCACACTGAACTGTTAGAATGAGTGGGTCCACATGGATGTGTGCACACTGAACTGTTAGAATGAGTGTGTCCACATGGAGGTGTGCACACTGAACTGTTAGAATGATTGTGTCCCTGTGGAGGTGTGCACACTGAAATATTAGAATGAGTGTGTCCACATGGAGGTGTGCACTCTGAACTGTAAGAATGAGTGTCTCCATGTGGAGGTTTGCACACTGAAATGTTAGAATGAGTGTGTCCACATGGAGGTGTGCACACTGAAGTGATAGAATTTGTCCACATAGAGGTGTGCACACTGAACTGTTAGAATGAGTGTGTCCACATGTTGGTGTGCACACTGAACTGTTAGAATGAGTGTGTCCACACGGAGGTGTGCACACTGAACTGTTAGAATGAGTGTGTCCACATGGAGGTGTGCACACTGAACTGTTAGAATGTGTCCACATGGAGGTGTTCACACTGAACTGTTAGAATCATTGTGTCCACATGGAGGTGTGCTCACTGAACTGTTAGAATTAGTGTATCCACATGGAGGTGTGCACACTGAACTGTTAGAATGAGTGTGTCCCTGTGGAGGTTTGCACATTGAAATGTTAGAATGAGTGTGTCCACATGGAGGTGTGCACACTGAAGTGTTAGAATTTGTCCACATAGAGGTGTGCACACTGAACTGTTAGAATGAGTGTGTCCACATGGAGGTGTGCACACTGAACTGTTAGAATGAGTGTGCCCACATGGAGGTGTGCACATTGAACTGTTAGAATGAGTGTGTCCACATGGAGGTGTGCACACTGAACTGTTAGAATGTATCCACATGGAGGTGTGCACACTGAACTGTTAGAATGAGTGTGTCCACATGGAGGTGTGCACACTGAACTGTTAGAATGAGTGTGTCCACATGGAGGTGTGCACACTGAACTGTTAGAATGACTGTGTCCACATGGAGGTGTGCACACTGAACTGTTAGAATGAGTGTGTCCACATTAGGTGTGCACACTGAACTGTTAGAATGAGTGTGTCCCTGTGGAGGTGTGCACACTGAAATGTTAGAATGAGTGTGCCCACATGGAGGTGTGCACACTGAAGTGTTAGAATTTGTCCACATGGAGGTGTGCACACTGAACTGTTAGAATGAGTGTGTCCACATGGAGGTGTGCAAACTGAACTGTGAGAATGAGTGTGCCCACATGGAATTGTGCACACTGAACTGTTAGAATGATTGTGTCCACATGGAGGTGTGCACACTGAACTGTTAGAATGACTGTGACCACATGGAGGTGTGCACACTGAACTGTTAGAATGACTGTGCCCACATGGAGGTATGCACACTGAACTGTTAGAATGAGTATGCCCACATGGAGGTGTGCACACTGAACTGTTAGAATGATTGTGTCCACATGAAGGTGTGCACACTGAACTGTTAGAATGAGTGTGTCCCTGTGGAGGTGTGCACAGTGAACTGTTAGAATGATTGTGTCCACATGGAGGTGTGAACACTGACCTGTTAGAATGAGTGTGTCCCTGTGGAGGTGTGCACACTGAAATGTTAGAATGAGTGTGTCCACATGGAGGTGTGCTCACTGAAATGTTAGAATGAGTGTGTCCTCATGGAGGTGTGCACTCTGAACTGATAGAATGATCGTGTCCACTTCCAGTTGTGCACACTGAATTGTTAGAATGAGTGTGTCCCTGTGGAGGTGTGCACACTGAACTGTTAGAATGATTATGTCCACATGGAGGTGTGCACACTGAACTGTTAGAATGAGTGTGTCCCTGTGGAGGTGTGCACACTGAAATGTAAGTGTGAGTGTGTCAACATGAAGGTGTGCACACCGATGTGTTAGAATTTGTCCATATGGATGTGTGCACACTGAACTGTTAGAATGAGTGTGTCCACATGGAGGTGTGCACACTGAACTGTTAGAATGAGTGTGCCCACATGGAGGTGTGCACACTGAACTGTTAGAATGAGTGTGCCCACATGGAGTTGTGCACACTGAACTGTTAGAATGGGTGTATCCCTGTGGAGGTGTGCACACTGAACTGTTAAAATGAGTGTGTCCACATGGAGGTGTGCACACTGAACTGTTAGAATGAGTGTGGCCACATGGAGGTGTGCACACTGAACTGTTAGAATGAGTGTGTCCACATGGTGGTGTGCACACTGAACTGTTAGAATGAGTGTGTCCACATGGAGGTGTGCACACTGAACTGTTAGAATGAGTGTGTCCACATGGAGCTGTGAACACTGAACTGTTAGAATGTGTCCACATGGATGTGTGCACACTGAACTGTTAGAATGATTGTGTCCACATGGAGGTGTGCTCACGGAACTGTTAGAATTAGTGTGTCCACATGGAGGTGTGCACACTGAAGTGTTAGAATGAGTGTGTCCCTGTGGAGGTTTGCACATTGAAATGTTAGAATGAGTGTGTCCACATGGAGGTGTGCACACTGAAGTGTTAGAATTTGTCCACATAGAGGTGTGCACACTGAACTGTTAGAATGAGTGTGTCCACATGGAGGTGTGCACACTGAACTGTTAGAATGAGTGTGCCCACATGGAGGTGTGAACACTGAACTGTTAGAATGAGTGTGTCCACATGGAGGTGTGCACACTGAAGTGTTAGAATGTATCCACATGGAGGTGTGCACACTGAACTGTTAGAATGAGTGTGTCCACATGGAGGTGTGCACACTGAACTGTTAGAATGAGTGTGTCCACATGGAGGTGTGCACACTGAACTGTTAGAATGAGTGTGTCCACATGGAGGTGTGAACACTGAACTGTTAGAATGAGTGTGTCCACATGGAGGTGTGCACACTGAACTGTTAAAATGAGTGTGTCCACATGGAGGTGTGCACACTGAACTGTTAGAATGAGTGTGTCCACATGGAGGTGTGAACACTGAACTGTTAGAATGAGTGTGTCCAAATGGAGGTGTGCACACTGAACTGTTAGAATGAGTATGCCCACATGGAGTTGTGCACACTGAACTGTTAGAATGATTGTGTTCACATGCAGGTGTGCACACTGAACTGTTAGAATGAGTGTGTCCCTGTGTAGGTGTGCACACTGAACTGTTAGAATGATTGTGTCCACATGGAGGTGTGCACACTGAACTGTTAGAATGAGTGTGTCCACATGGAGGTGTGCACACTGATCTGTTAGAATGAGTGTGTCCCTTTGGAGGTGTGCACACTGAACTGCTAGAATGAGTGTGTCCACATGGAGGTGTGCACACTGAACTGTTAGAATGAGTGTGTCCACATGGAGGTGTGCACACCGAAATGTTAGAATTTCTCCACATGGAGGTGTGCACACTGAACTGTTAGAATGAGTGTGTCCACATGGAGGTGTGCACCCTGAACTGTTAGAATGAGTGTGTCAACATGGAGGTGTGCACACTGAACTGTTAGAATGAGTGGGTCCACATGGATGTGTGCACACTGAACTGTTAGAATGAGTGTGTCCACATGGAGGTGTGCACACTGAACTGTTAGAATGAGTGTGTCCCTGTGGAGGTGTGCACACTGAAATGTTAGAATGAGTGTGTCCACATGGAGGTGAGCACACCGAAGTGTTAGAATTTGTCCACATGGAGGTGTGCACACTGAACTGTAGAATGAGTGTGTCTACATGGAGGTGTGCACACTGAAATGTTAGAATGAGTGTGTCCACATGGAGGTGTACACACTGAACTGTTAAAGTGTGTGTGCCCACATGGAGGTCTGCACACTGAACTGTTAGAATGAGTGTGTCCATATGGAGGTGTGCACACTCAACTGTTAGAATGGGTGTGTCCCTGTGGAGGTGTGCACACTGAACTGTTAGAATGAGTGTGTCCCTGTGGAGGTGTGCATACTGAAATGTTAGAAAGAGTGTGTCCACATGGAGGTGTGCACACCGAAGTGTTAAAATTTGTCCACATGGAGGTGTGCACACTGAACTGTTAGAATGAGTGTGTCCCTGTGGAGGTGTGCACACTGAACTGTTAGAATGAGTGTGTCCACATGGAGGTGTGCACACTGAACTGTTAGAATGAGTATGCCCACATGGAGGTGTGCACACTGAACTGTTAGAATGAGTGTGTCCCTGTGGAGGTGTGCACACTGAACTGTTAGAATGATTGTGTCCACATGCAGGTGTGCACACTGAACTCTTAGAATGAGTGTGTCCCTGTGTAGGTGTGCACACTGAACTGTTAGAATGATTGTGTCCACATGGAGGTGTGCACACTGAACTGTTAGAATGATTGTGTCCACATGCAGGTGTGCACACTGAACTCTTTGAATGAGTGTGTCCCTGTGTAGGTGTGCACACTGAACTATTAGAATGATTGTGTCCACATGGAGGTGTGCACACTGATCTGTTAGAATGAGTGTGTCCCTGTGGAGGTGTGCACACTGAAATGTTAGAATGAGTGTGTCCACATGGAGGTGTTTACACTGAACTGTTAGAATGAGTGTGTACACATGGAGGTGTGCACACCGAAATGTTAGAATTTGTCCACATGGAGGTGTGCACACTGAATTGTTCGAATGATTGTGTCCACATGGAGGTGTGCACACTGAACTGTTAGAATGAGTGTGTCCACATGGAGGTGTGCACACTGAACTGTTAGAATGAGTGTGCCCACATGGAGGTGTGCACACTGAACTGTGAGAATGAGTATGCCCACATGGAGGTGTGCACACTGAACTGTTAGAAAGATTGTGTCCACATGCAGGTGTGCACACTGAACTGTTAGAATGAGTGTGTCCCTGTGGAGGTGTGCACACTGAAATGTTAGAATGAGTGTGTCCACATGGAGGTGTGATCACTGAAATGTTAGAATGAGTGTGTCCTTTTGGAGGTGTGCACTCTGAACTGATAGAATGATCGTGTCCACATGCAGTTGTGCACACTGAATTGTTAGAATGAGTGTGTCCCTGTGGAGGTGTGCACACTGAACTGTTAGAATGATTATGTCCACATGGAGGTGTGCACACTGAACTGTTAGAATGAGTGTGTCCCTGTGGAGGTGTGCACACTGAAATGTTAGAGTGAGTGTGTCCACATGGAGGTTTGCACACCGATGTGTTTGAATTTGTCCATATGGAGGTGTGCACACTGAACTGTTAGAATGAGTGTGTCCACATGGAGGTGTGCACACTGAACTGTTAGAATGAGTGTGCCCACATGGAGGTGTGCACACTGAACTGTTAGAATGAGTGTGCCCACATGGAGTTGTGCACACTGAACTGTTAGAATGGGTGTATCCCTGTTGAGGTGTGCACACTGAACTGTTGAAATGAGTGTGTCCACATGGAGGTGTGCACACTGAACTGTTAGAATGAGTGTGTCTACATGGAGGTGTGCACACTGAACTGTTAGAATGAGTGTGTCCACATGGAGGTGTGCACACTGAACTGTTAGAATGAGTATGCCCACATGGAGGTGTGCACACTGAACTGTTAGAATGATTGTGTTCACATGCAGGTGTGCACACTGAACTGTTAGAATGTGTGTGTCCCTGTGTAGGTGTGCACACTGAACTGTTAGAATGATTGTGTCCACATGGAGGTGTGCACACTGATCTGTTAGAATGAGTGTGTCCCTGTGGAGGTGTGCACACTGAACTGTTAGAATGATTGTGTCCACATGGAGGTGTGCACACTGAACTGTTAGAATGAGTGGGTCCACATGGATGTGTGCACACTGAACTGTTAGAATGAGTGTGTCCACATGGAGGTGTGCACACTGAACTGTTAGAATGAGTGTGTCCCTGTGGAGGTGTGCACACTGAAATGTTAGAATGAGTGTGTCCACATGGAGGTGTGCACACTGAAGTGTTAGAATTTGTCCACATGGAGGTGTGCACACTGAACTGTTAGAATGTGTGTCCACATGGAGGTGTGCAAACTGAACTGTTAGAATGAGTGTGTCCCTCTGGAGGTGTGCACACTGAACTGTTAGAATGATTATGTCCACATGGAGGTGTGCATACTGAACTGTTAGAATGATTGTGTCCACATGGAGGTGTGCACACTGAACTGTTAGAATGACTGTGTCCACATGGAGGTGTGCACACTGAACTGTTAGAATGACTGTGCCCACATGGATGTGTGCACACTGAACTGTTAGAATGAGTATGCCCACCTGGAGGTGTGCACACTGAACTGTTAGAATGATTGTGTCCACATGCAGCTGTGCACACTGAACTGTTAGAATGAGTGTGTCCCTGTGGAGGTGTGCACACTGAACTGTTAGAATGATTGTGTCCACATGGAGGTGTGCACACTGAACTGTTAGAATGAGTGTGTCCCTGTGGAGGTGTGCACACTGAAATGTTAGAATGAGTGTGTCCACATGGAGGTGTGCACACCAAAGTGTTAGAATTTGTCCACATGGAGGTGTGCACATTGAACTGTTAGAATGAGTGTGTCCACATGAGGGTGTGCACACTGAAATGTTAGAATGAGTGTGTCCACAAGGAGGTGTACACACTGAACTGTTAAAATGTGTGTGCCCACATGGAGGTCTGCACACTGAACTGTTAGAATGAGTGTGTCCATATGGAGGTGTGCACACTGAACTGTTAGAATGGGTGTGTCCCTGTGGAGGTGTGCACACTGAACTGTTAGAATGAGTGTGTCCCTGTGGAGGTGTGCATACTGAAATGTTAGAAAGAGTGTGTCCACATGGAGGTGTGCACACCGAAGTGTTAAAATTTGTCCACATGGAGGTGTGCACACTGAACTGTTAGAATGAGTGTGTCCCTGTGGAGGTGTGCACACTGAACTGTTAGAATGAGTGTGTCCACATGGAGGTGTGCACACTGAACTGTTAGAATGAGTGTGTCCACAAGGAGTTGTGCACACCGAAATGTTAGAATTTGTCCACATGGAGGTGTGCACATTGAAATGTTAGAATGAGTATGCCCACATGGAGGTGTGCACACTGAAATGTTAGAATGATTGTGTCCACATGCAGGTGTGCACACTGAACTCTTAGAATGAGTGTGTCACTGTGTAGGTGTGCACACTGAACTGTTAGAATGATTGTGTCCTCATGGAGGTGTGCACACTGAACTGTTAGAATGATTGTGTCCACATTAGGTGTGCACACTGAACTGTTAGAATGAGTGTGTCCCTGTGGAGGTGTGCACACTGAAATGTTAGAATGAGTGTGCCCACATGGAGGTGTGCACACTGAAGTGTTAGAATTTGTCCACATGGAGGTGTGCACACTGAACTGTTAGAATGAGTGTGTCCACATGGAGGTGTGCAAACTGAACTGTGAGAATGAGTGTGCCCACATGGAATTGTGCACACTGAACTGTTAGAATGATTGTGTCCACATGGAGGTGTGCACACTGAACTGTTAGAATGACTGTGACCACATGGAGGTGTGCACACTGAACTGTTAGAATGACTGTGCCCACATGGAGGTATGCACACTGAACTGTTAGAATGAGTATGCCCACATGGAGGTGTGCACACTGAACTGTTAGAATGATTGTGTCCACATGCAGGTGTGCACACTGAACTGTTAGAATGAGTGTGTCCCTGTGGAGGTGTGCACAGTGAACTGTTAGAATGATTGTGTCCACATGGAGGTGTGAACACTGACCTGTTAGAATGAGTGTGTCCCTGTGGAGGTGTGCACACTGAAATGTTAGAATGAGTGTGTCCACATGGAGGTGTGCTCACTGAAATGTTAGAATGAGTGTGTCCTCATGGAGGTGTGCACTCTGAACTGATAGAATGATCGTGTCCACTTCCAGTTGTGCACACTGAATTGTTAGAATGAGTGTGTCCCTGTGGAGGTGTGCACACTGAACTGTTAGAATGATTATGTCCACATGGAGGTGTGCACACTGAACTGTTAGAATGAGTGTGTCCCTGTGGAGGTGTGCACACTGAAATGTAAGTGTGAGTGTGTCAACATGAAGGTGTGCACACCGATGTGTTAGAATTTGTCCATATGGATGTGTGCACACTGAACTGTTAGAATGAGTGTGTCCACATGGAGGTGTGCACACTGAACTGTTAGAATGAGTGTGCCCACATGGAGGTGTGCACACTGAACTGTTAGAATGAGTGTGCCCACATGGAGTTGTGCACACTGAACTGTTAGAATGGGTGTATCCCTGTGGAGGTGTGCACACTGAACTGTTAAAATGAGTGTGTCCACATGGAGGTGTGCACACTGAACTGTTAGAATGAGTGTGGCCACATGGAGGTGTGCACACTGAACTGTTAGAATGAGTGTGTCCACATGGTGGTGTGCACACTGAACTGTTAGAATGAGTGTGTCCACATGGAGGTGTGCACACTGAACTGTTAGAATGAGTGTGTCCACATGGAGCTGTGAACACTGAACTGTTAGAATGTGTCCACATGGATGTGTGCACACTGAACTGTTAGAATGATTGTGTCCACATGGAGGTGTGCTCACGGAACTGTTAGAATTAGTGTGTCCACATGGAGGTGTGCACACTGAAGTGTTAGAATGAGTGTGTCCCTGTGGAGGTTTGCACATTGAAATGTTAGAATGAGTGTGTCCACATGGAGGTGTGCACACTGAAGTGTTAGAATTTGTCCACATAGAGGTGTGCACACTGAACTGTTAGAATGAGTGTGTCCACATGGAGGTGTGCACACTGAACTGTTAGAATGAGTGTGCCCACATGGAGGTGTGAACACTGAACTGTTAGAATGAGTGTGTCCACATGGAGGTGTGCACACTGAAGTGTTAGAATGTATCCACATGGAGGTGTGCACACTGAACTGTTAGAATGAGTGTGTCCACATGGAGGTGTGCACACTGAACTGTTAGAATGAGTGTGTCCACATGGAGGTGTGCACACTGAACTGTTAGAATGAGTGTGTCCACATGGAGGTGTGAACACTGAACTGTTAGAATGAGTGTGTCCACATGGAGGTGTGCACACTGAACTGTTAAAATGAGTGTGTCCACATGGAGGTGTGCACACTGAACTGTTAGAATGAGTGTGTCCACATGGAGGTGTGAACACTGAACTGTTAGAATGAGTGTGTCCAAATGGAGGTGTGCACACTGAACTGTTAGAATGAGTATGCCCACATGGAGTTGTGCACACTGAACTGTTAGAATGATTGTGTTCACATGCAGGTGTGCACACTGAACTGTTAGAATGAGTGTGTCCCTGTGTAGGTGTGCACACTGAACTGTTAGAATGATTGTGTCCACATGGAGGTGTGCACACTGAACTGTTAGAATGAGTGTGTCCACATGGAGGTGTGCACACTGATCTGTTAGAATGAGTGTGTCCCTTTGGAGGTGTGCACACTGAACTGCTAGAATGAGTGTGTCCACATGGAGGTGTGCACACTGAACTGTTAGAATGAGTGTGTCCACATGGAGGTGTGCACACCGAAATGTTAGAATTTCTCCACATGGAGGTGTGCACACTGAACTGTTAGAATGAGTGTGTCCACATGGAGGTGTGCACCCTGAACTGTTAGAATGAGTGTGTCAACATGGAGGTGTGCACACTGAACTGTTAGAATGAGTGGGTCCACATGGATGTGTGCACACTGAACTGTTAGAATGAGTGTGTCCACATGGAGGTGTGCACACTGAACTGTTAGAATGAGTGTGTCCCTGTGGAGGTGTGCACACTGAAATGTTAGAATGAGTGTGTCCACATGGAGGTGAGCACACCGAAGTGTTAGAATTTGTCCACATGGAGGTGTGCACACTGAACTGTAGAATGAGTGTGTCTACATGGAGGTGTGCACACTGAAATGTTAGAATGAGTGTGTCCACATGGAGGTGTACACACTGAACTGTTAAAGTGTGTGTGCCCACATGGAGGTCTGCACACTGAACTGTTAGAATGAGTGTGTCCATATGGAGGTGTGCACACTCAACTGTTAGAATGGGTGTGTCCCTGTGGAGGTGTGCACACTGAACTGTTAGAATGAGTGTGTCCCTGTGGAGGTGTGCATACTGAAATGTTAGAAAGAGTGTGTCCACATGGAGGTGTGCACACCGAAGTGTTAAAATTTGTCCACATGGAGGTGTGCACACTGAACTGTTAGAATGAGTGTGTCCCTGTGGAGGTGTGCACACTGAACTGTTAGAATGAGTGTGTCCACATGGAGGTGTGCACACTGAACTGTTAGAATGAGTATGCCCACATGGAGGTGTGCACACTGAACTGTTAGAATGAGTGTGTCCCTGTGGAGGTGTGCACACTGAACTGTTAGAATGATTGTGTCCACATGCAGGTGTGCACACTGAACTCTTAGAATGAGTGTGTCCCTGTGTAGGTGTGCACACTGAACTGTTAGAATGATTGTGTCCACATGGAGGTGTGCACACTGAACTGTTAGAATGATTGTGTCCACATGCAGGTGTGCACACTGAACTCTTTGAATGAGTGTGTCCCTGTGTAGGTGTGCACACTGAACTATTAGAATGATTGTGTCCACATGGAGGTGTGCACACTGATCTGTTAGAATGAGTGTGTCCCTGTGGAGGTGTGCACACTGAAATGTTAGAATGAGTGTGTCCACATGGAGGTGTTTACACTGAACTGTTAGAATGAGTGTGTACACATGGAGGTGTGCACACCGAAATGTTAGAATTTGTCCACATGGAGGTGTGCACACTGAATTGTTCGAATGATTGTGTCCACATGGAGGTGTGCACACTGAACTGTTAGAATGAGTGTGTCCACATGGAGGTGTGCACACTGAACTGTTAGAATGAGTGTGCCCACATGGAGGTGTGCACACTGAACTGTGAGAATGAGTATGCCCACATGGAGGTGTGCACACTGAACTGTTAGAAAGATTGTGTCCACATGCAGGTGTGCACACTGAACTGTTAGAATGAGTGTGTCCCTGTGGAGGTGTGCACACTGAAATGTTAGAATGAGTGTGTCCACATGGAGGTGTGATCACTGAAATGTTAGAATGAGTGTGTCCTTTTGGAGGTGTGCACTCTGAACTGATAGAATGATCGTGTCCACATGCAGTTGTGCACACTGAATTGTTAGAATGAGTGTGTCCCTGTGGAGGTGTGCACACTGAACTGTTAGAATGATTATGTCCACATGGAGGTGTGCACACTGAACTGTTAGAATGAGTGTGTCCCTGTGGAGGTGTGCACACTGAAATGTTAGAGTGAGTGTGTCCACATGGAGGTTTGCACACCGATGTGTTTGAATTTGTCCATATGGAGGTGTGCACACTGAACTGTTAGAATGAGTGTGTCCACATGGAGGTGTGCACACTGAACTGTTAGAATGAGTGTGCCCACATGGAGGTGTGCACACTGAACTGTTAGAATGAGTGTGCCCACATGGAGTTGTGCACACTGAACTGTTAGAATGGGTGTATCCCTGTTGAGGTGTGCACACTGAACTGTTGAAATGAGTGTGTCCACATGGAGGTGTGCACACTGAACTGTTAGAATGAGTGTGTCTACATGGAGGTGTGCACACTGAACTGTTAGAATGAGTGTGTCCACATGGAGGTGTGCACACTGAACTGTTAGAATGAGTATGCCCACATGGAGGTGTGCACACTGAACTGTTAGAATGATTGTGTTCACATGCAGGTGTGCACACTGAACTGTTAGAATGTGTGTGTCCCTGTGTAGGTGTGCACACTGAACTGTTAGAATGATTGTGTCCACATGGAGGTGTGCACACTGATCTGTTAGAATGAGTGTGTCCCTGTGGAGGTGTGCACACTGAACTGTTAGAATGATTGTGTCCACATGGAGGTGTGCACACTGAACTGTTAGAATGAGTGGGTCCACATGGATGTGTGCACACTGAACTGTTAGAATGAGTGTGTCCACATGGAGGTGTGCACACTGAACTGTTAGAATGAGTGTGTCCCTGTGGAGGTGTGCACACTGAAATGTTAGAATGAGTGTGTCCACATGGAGGTGTGCACACTGAAGTGTTAGAATTTGTCCACATGGAGGTGTGCACACTGAACTGTTAGAATGTGTGTCCACATGGAGGTGTGCAAACTGAACTGTTAGAATGAGTGTGTCCCTCTGGAGGTGTGCACACTGAACTGTTAGAATGATTATGTCCACATGGAGGTGTGCATACTGAACTGTTAGAATGATTGTGTCCACATGGAGGTGTGCACACTGAACTGTTAGAATGACTGTGTCCACATGGAGGTGTGCACACTGAACTGTTAGAATGACTGTGCCCACATGGATGTGTGCACACTGAACTGTTAGAATGAGTATGCCCACCTGGAGGTGTGCACACTGAACTGTTAGAATGATTGTGTCCACATGCAGCTGTGCACACTGAACTGTTAGAATGAGTGTGTCCCTGTGGAGGTGTGCACACTGAACTGTTAGAATGATTGTGTCCACATGGAGGTGTGCACACTGAACTGTTAGAATGAGTGTGTCCCTGTGGAGGTGTGCACACTGAAATGTTAGAATGAGTGTGTCCACATGGAGGTGTGCACACCAAAGTGTTAGAATTTGTCCACATGGAGGTGTGCACATTGAACTGTTAGAATGAGTGTGTCCACATGAGGGTGTGCACACTGAAATGTTAGAATGAGTGTGTCCACAAGGAGGTGTACACACTGAACTGTTAAAATGTGTGTGCCCACATGGAGGTCTGCACACTGAACTGTTAGAATGAGTGTGTCCATATGGAGGTGTGCACACTGAACTGTTAGAATGGGTGTGTCCCTGTGGAGGTGTGCACACTGAACTGTTAGAATGAGTGTGTCCCTGTGGAGGTGTGCATACTGAAATGTTAGAAAGAGTGTGTCCACATGGAGGTGTGCACACCGAAGTGTTAAAATTTGTCCACATGGAGGTGTGCACACTGAACTGTTAGAATGAGTGTGTCCCTGTGGAGGTGTGCACACTGAACTGTTAGAATGAGTGTGTCCACATGGAGGTGTGCACACTGAACTGTTAGAATGAGTGTGTCCACAAGGAGTTGTGCACACCGAAATGTTAGAATTTGTCCACATGGAGGTGTGCACATTGAAATGTTAGAATGAGTATGCCCACATGGAGGTGTGCACACTGAAATGTTAGAATGATTGTGTCCACATGCAGGTGTGCACACTGAACTCTTAGAATGAGTGTGTCACTGTGTAGGTGTGCACACTGAACTGTTAGAATGATTGTGTCCTCATGGAGGTGTGCACACTGAACTGTTAGAATGATTGTGTCCACATGGAGGTGTCCACACTGAACTGTTAGAATGAGTGTGTCCACATGGAAGTGTGCTCACTGAAATGTTAGAATGAGTGTGTCCTCATGGAGGTGTGCACTCTGAACTGATAGAATGATCGTGTCCACATGCAGTTGTGCACACTGAACTGTTAGAATGAGTGTGTCCCTGTGGAGGTGTGCACACTGAACTGTTAGAATGATTATGTCCACATGGAGGTGTGCACAATGAACTGTTAGAATGAGTGTGTCCCTGTGGAGGTGTGCACACTGAAATGTTAGAATGAGTGTGTCCACATGGAGGTGTGCACACTGAAGTTTTAGAATTTGTCCACATGGAGGTGTGCACAGTGAACTGTTAGAATGTGTGTGTCCACATGGAGGTGTGCAATCTGAACTGTTAGAATGAGTGTGCCCACATGGAGTAGTGCACACTGAACTGTTAGAATGAGTGTGTCCACATGGAGGTGTGCACACTGAACTGTTAGAATGAGTGGGTCCACATGGATGTGTGCACACTGAACTGTTAGAATGAGTGTGTCCACATGGAGGTGTGCACACTGAACTGTTAGAATGAGTATGCCCACATGGAGGTGTGCACACTGAACTGTTAGAATGAGTGTGTCCCTGTGTAGGTGTGCACACTGAACTGTTAGAATGATTGTGTCCACATGGAGGTGTGCACACTGAACTGTTAGAATGAGTGTGTCCACATGGAGGTGTGCACACTGATCTGTTAGAATGAGTGTGTCCCTGTGGAGGCGTGCACACTGAACTGTTAGAATGAGTGTGTCCACATGGAGGTGTGCACACTGAACTGTTAGAATGAGTGTGTCCACATGGAGGTGTTCACACTGAACTGTTAGAATGAGTGTGTCAACATGGAGGTGTGCACACTGAACTGTTAGAATGAGTGTGTCCACATGGAGGTGTGCACACTGAACTGTTAGAATGAGTGGGTCCACATGGATGTGTGCACACTGAACTGTTAGAATGAGTGTGTCCACATGGAGGTGTGCACACTGAACTGTTAGAATGAGTGTGTCCCTGTGGAGGTGTGCACACTGAAATGTTAGAATGAGTGTGTCCACATGGAGGTGTGCACTCTGAACTGTTAGAATGAGTGTGTCCCTGTGGAGGTTTGCACACTGAAATGTTAGAATGTGTGTGTCCACATGGAGGTGTGCACACTGAAGTGTTAGAATTTGTCCACATAGAGGTGTGCACACTGAACTGTTAGAATGAGTGTGTCCACATGGTGGTGTGCACACTGAACTGTTAGAATGAGTGTGTCCCCATGGAGGTGTGCACACTGAACTGTTAGAATGAGTGTGTCCACATGGAGGTGTGCACACTGAACTGTTAGAATGTGTCCACATGGAGGTGTGCACACTGAACTGTTAGAATGATTGTGTCCACATGGAGGTGTGCTCACTTAACTGTTAGAATTAGTGTGTCCACATGGAGGTGTGCACACTGAACTGTTAGAATGAGTGTTTCCCTGTGGAGGTTTGCACATTGAAATGTTAGAATGAGTGTGTCCACATGGAGGTGTACACACTGAAGTGTTAGAATTTGTCCACATAGAGGTGTGCACACTGAACTGTTAGAATGAGTGTGTCCACATGGAGGTGTGCACACTGAACTGTTAGAATGAGTGTGCCCACATGTAGGTGTGCACACTGAACTGTTAGAATGATTGTGTCCACATGCAGGTGTGCACTCTGAACTGTTAGAATGAGTGTGTCCCTGTGTAGGTGTGCACACTGAACTGTTAGAATGAGTGTGTCCACATTAGGTGTGCACACTGAACTGTTAGAATGAGTGTGTCCCTGTGGAGGTGTGCACACTGAAATGTTAGAATGAGTGTGACCACATGGAGGTGTGCACACTGAAGTGTTAGAATTTGTCCACATGGAGGTGTGCACACTGAACTGTTAGAATGAGTGTGTCCACATGGAGGTGTGCAAACTGAACTGTGAGAATGAGTGTGCCCACATGGAGTTGTGCACACTGAACTGTTAGAATGATTGTGTCCACATGGAGGTGTGCACACTGAACTGTTAGAATGACTGTGACCACATGGAGGTGTGCACACTGAACTGTTAGAATGAGTGTGTCCTCATGGAGGTGTGCACACTGAACTGTTAGAATGAGTGTGCCCACATGGAGGTGTGCACACTGAACTGTTAGAATGATTGTGTCCACATGCAGGTGTGCACACTGAACTGTTAGAATGAGTGTGTCCCTGTGGAGGTGTGCACAGTGAACTGTTAGAATGATTGTGTCCACATGGAGGTGTGAACACTGACCTGTTAGAATGAGTGTGTCCCTGTGGAGGTGTGCACACTGAAATGTTAGAATGAGTGTGTCCACATGGAGGTGTGCTCACTGAAATGTTAGAATGAGTGTGTCCTCATGGAGGTGTGCACTCTGAACTGATAGAATGATCGTGTCCACTTCCAGGTGTGCACACTGAATTGTTAGAATGAGTGTGTCCCTGTGGAGGTGTGCACTCTGAACTGTTAGAATGATTATGTCCACATGGAGGTGTGCACACTGAACTGTTAGAATGAGTGTGTCCCTGTGGAGGTGTGCACACTGAAATGTAAGAGTGAGTGTGTCAACATGAAGGTGTGCACACCGATGTGTTAGAATTTGTCCATATGGATGTGTGCACACTGAACTGTTAGAATGAGTGTGTCCACATGGAGGTGTGCACACTGAACTGTTAGAATGAGTGTGCCCACATGGAGGTGTGCACACTGAACTGTTAGAATGAGTGTGGCCACATGGAGTTGTGCACCCTGAACTGTTAGAATGGGTGTATCCCTGTGGAGGTGTGCACACTGAACTGTTAAAATGAGTGTGTCCACATGGAGGTGTGCACACTGAACTGTTAGAATGAGTGTGGCCACATGGAGGTGTGCACACTGAACTGTTAGAATGAGTGTGTCCACATGGTGGTGTGCACACTGAACTGTTAGAATGAGTGTGTCCACATGGAGGTGTGCACACTGAACTGTTAGAATGAGTGTGTCCCTGTGGAGGTTTGCACATTGAAATGTTAGAATGAGTGTTTCCATGTGGAGGTGTGCACACTGAAGTGTTAGAATTTGTCCACATAGAGGTGTGCACACTGAACTGTTAGAATGAGTGTGTCCACATGGAGGTGTGCACACTGAACTGTTAGAATGAGTGTGCCCACATGGAGGTGTGAACACTGAACTGTTAGAATGAGTGTGTCCACATGGAGGTGTGCACACTGAAGTGTTAGAATGTATCCACATGGAGGTGTGCACACTGAACTGTTAGAATGAGTGTGTCCACATGGAGGTGTGCACACTGAACTGTTAGAATGAGTGTGTCCACATGGAGGTGTGCACACTGAACTGTTAGAATGAGTGTGTCCACATGGAGGTGTGCACACTGAACTGTTAGAATGAGTGTGTCCACATGGAGGTGTGCACACTGAACTGTTAAAATGAGTGTGTCCACATGGAGGTGTGCACACTGAACTGTTAGAATGAGTGTGTCCACATGGAGGTGTGAACACTGAACTGTTAGAATGAGTGTGTCCAAATGGAGGTGTGCACACTGAACTGTTAGAATGAGTATGCCCACATGGAGTTGTGCACACTGAACTGTTAGAATGATTGTGTTCACATGCAGGTGTGCACACTGAACTGTTAGAATGAGTGTGTCCCTGTGTAGGTGTGCACACTGAACTGTTAGAATGATTGTGTCCACATGGAGGTGTGCACACTGAACTGTTAGAATGAGTGTGTCCACATGGAGGTGTGCACACTGATCTGTTAGAATGAGTGTGTCCCTTTGGAGGTGTGCACACTGAACTGTTAGAATGAGTGTGTCCACATGGAGGTGTGCACACTGAACTGTTAGAATGAGTGTGTCCACATGGAGGTGTGCACACCGAAATGTTAGAATTTCTCCACATGGAGGTGTGCACACTGAACTGTTAGAATGAGTGTGTCCACATGGAGGTGTGCACCCTGAACTGTTAGAATGAGTGTGTCAACATGGAGGTGTGCACACTGAACTGTTAGAATGAGT
>NW_026735465.1:0-125875 GCF_949786415.1 Peromyscus eremicus | reverse complement strand
TGGGGTTCGAAATGTGAGCTTGCTCAGAACAAAAGAACTGTGCTTCCTAAACACACGGGCCATATCTTGTTCAATTCTGCTTAGGAAACTGACAAGAACAGTAGCTCCTCTTCAGTCCAATACACTGTACTTGCTGGGAACAGACGCGAGGGCTATTTGCATTGTGTATGGCAAAGGGAGAGCAATAGTGACTCTTCTAACCAGAAAACATCTCTTGCTGGTAGGACCAGAAACTGCATGTGTATTTCAACTCCATTTATTACTGGAAAACAAACGCTAGCTCGCCTTACAAGAAACACACTCTGCTTTTGAGAAAAGAGCACTCTTCCCTCTACTGTGTTTCCTATGGGGTTCGAACAGTGAGCTTGCTCAGAACAAAAGAACTGTGCTTCCTACACACACGGGCCTTATTTAGTTCAACTTTGCTTAGGAAACTGACATGAACAGTAGCTCCTCTTCAGACCAATACACTGTACTTGCTGGAAACAGACACGCGTGTTATTTGTACTATGTATGGCAATGGGAGCACAATAGTGACTCTTATTACCAGAAAACAATTCTTGCTCGTAGAACCAAAAACTGCATTTGATTCAACTCCATTTAGGACTGGAAAACAAACGCTAGCTCGCCTTACAAGAAACACACTCTGCTTTTGACAAAAGAGCACTCGTCTACTCTACTGTGTTTTCTATGGGGTCCGAAAAGTGAGCTTGCTGAGAACAAAAGAACTGTGCTTCCTACACATACGGGCCATATCTAGTTCAACTCTGCTTAGGAAACTGACAAGAACAGTAGCTCCTCTTCAGTCCAATACACTGTACTTGCTGGGAACAGACGAGAGGGCTATTTGCACTATGTATGGCAAAGGGAGCGCAATAGTGACTCTTCTTACCAGAAAACAACTCTTGCTCGTAGGACCAAAAACTGCATTTGATTCAACTCCATTTAGTACTGGGAAACAAACGCTAGCTCGCCTTACAAGAAACACACTCTGCTTTTGAGAAAAGAGCACTCTTCTTCTCTACTGTGTTTCCTATGGGGTGCGAACAGTGAGCTTGCTCAGAACAAAAGAACTGTGCTTCCTACACACACAGGCCATATCTAGTTTAACTCTGCTTAGGAAACTGACAAGAACAGTAGATCCTCTTCATTCCAATACACTGTACATGCTGGGTACAGACGCCAGTGCTACTTGCACTGTGTATGGCAATGGGAGCGCAATAGTGACTCTTCTTACCAGAAAACAACCCTTGCTAGTAGGACTAGAAACTGCATGTGATTCAACTCCTTTTAGGACTGGGAAACAAACACTAGCTCTCCTTACAAGAAACACACTCTGCTTTTGAGAAAAGAGCACTCTTCTACTCTACTGTGTTTCCTATGGGGTCCAAACAGTGAGCTTGCTCAGAACAAAAGAACTGTGCTTCCTACACACACGAGCCATATCTAGTTCAATTCTGCTTAGGAAACTGACAAGAACAGTAGAACCTCTTCATTCCAATATACTGTACATGCTGGGAACAGACGCCAGTGCTATTTGCCCTGTGTGTGACAATGGGAGCGCAATAGTGTCTCTTCTTACCAGAAAACAACTCTTGCTCGTAGGACCAGAAACTGCATGTGATTCAACTCCATTTAGGACTGGGAAACAAACGCTAGCTCGCCTTACAAGAAACATACTCTGTTTTTGAGGAAAGAACACTCTTCTACTCTACTGTGTTTCCTATGTGGTCCAAATAGTGAGCTTGCTCAGAACAAAAGAACTGTGCTTCCTACACACACGGGCCATATCTAGTTCAATTCTGCTTAGTAAACTGACAAGAACAGTAGCTCCTCTTCAGTCCAATACACTGTACTTGATGGGAACAGACGCGAGTGCTATTTGCACTGTGTATGGCAATGGGAGAGCAATAGTGACTTTCCTTAGCAGAAAACAACTCTTGCTCATAGGAACGGAAACTGCATGTGATTCAACTCCATTTAGGACTGGGAAACAAACGCTAGCTCGCCTTACAAGAAACACACTCTGCTTTTGAGGAAAGAGCACTCTTCTACTCTACTGTGTTTCCTATAGGGCCAGAACAGTGAGCTTGCTGAGTACAAACGAACTGTGCTTCCTACACACATGGGCCATATCTAGTTCAACTCTGCTTAGGAAACTGACAAGAACAGTAGCTCCTCTTCAGTCCAATACACTGTACTTGCTGGGAACAGACGCGAGTGCTTTTTGCACTGTGTACGGCAATGGGAGCGCAATAGTGACTTTTCTTACCAGAAAACAACTCTTGCTCGTAGGAATGGAAACTGCATGTGATTCAACTCCATTTAGGACTGCGAAAAAAACGCTAGCTCGCCTTACAAAAAACAGTCTCTGCTTTTGAGGAAAGAGCACTCTTCTACTCTACTGTGTTTCCTATGGGGTCTAAACAGTGAGCTTGCTCAGAACAAAAGAACTGTGCTTCCTACACACACGGGCCATATCTAGTTCAATTCTGCTTAGGAAACTGACAAGAACAGTAGCTCCTCTTCAGTCCAACACACTGTACATGCTGGGAACAGACACGAGGGCTATTTGCTCTGTGTATGGCAAAGGGAGCACAAGAGTGACTCTTCATACCAAAAAACAACTCTTTCTCGTAGGACCAGAAACTGCATGTGTATTTCAACTCTATTTGGGACTGGGAAACAAACGCTAGTTCACCTTACAAGAAACACACTCTGCTTTTGAGAAAAGAGCACTCTTCTACTCTACTGTGTTTCCTATGGGGTTCGAAATGTGAGCATTCTCAGAACAAAAGAACTGTGCTTCCTACAAACACGGGCCATATCTTGTTCAATTCTGCTTAGGAAACTGACAAGAACAGTAGCTCCTCTTCAGTCCAATACACTGTACTTGCTGAGAACAGACGCGAGTGCTATTTGCACTGTGTATGGCAATGGGAGCGCAATAGTGACTTTCCTTACCAGAAAACAACTCTTGCTCATAGGAACGGAAACTGCATGTGATTCAACTCCATTTAGGACTGCGAAACAAACTCTAGCTCGCCTTACAAAAAACACACTCTGCTTTTGAGGAAAGACCACTCTTCTACTCTATTGTGTTTCCTATAGGGCCAGAACAGTGAGCTTGCTGAGTACAAAAGAACTGTGCTTCCTACACACATGGGCAATATCTCGTTCAACTCTGCTTAGGAACCTGGCAAGAACAGTAGATCCTCTTCAGTCCAATACAATGTACATGCTGGGAACAGAGGCCAGTGCTATTTGCCCTGTGTATGACAATGGGAGCGCAATAGTGACTCTTATTACCAGAAAAAACTCTTGCACCTAGGACCAGAAACTGCATGTGATTCAACTCCATTTAGGACTTGGAAACAAACGCGAGCTCGCCTTACAAGAAACAGACTCTGCTTTTGAGAAAAGAGCACTCTTCTACTCTACTGTGTTTCCTATGGGGTCCAAACAGTGAGTTTGCTCAGAACAAAAGAACTGTGCTTCCTACAAACACGGGCCATATCTTGTTCAATTCTGCTTTGGAAACTGACAAGAACAGTAGAACCTCTTCATTCCAATAGACTGTACATGCTGGGAACAGACGCCAGTGCTATTTGCCCTGAGTGTGACAATGGGAGCGCAATAGTGACTCTTCTTACCAGAAAACAACTCTTGCTCGTAGGACCAGAAACTGCATGTGATTCAACTCCATTTAGGACTGGGAAACAAACGATAGCTCGCCATACAAGAAACACACTCTGCTTTTGAGAAAAGAGCACTCTTCTACTCTACTGTGTTTCCTAAGGGGTCCGAAGAGTGAGCTTGCTCAGAACAAAAGAACTGTGCTTCCTACACACACGGGCCATATCTAGTTCAACTCTGCTTAGGAAAGTGAAAAGAACAGTAGATCCTCTTCAGTCCAATACCCTGTACATGCTGGGTAGAGACACCAGTGCTATTTGCACTGTGTATGCAATGGGAGCGCAATAGTGACTCTTCTTACCAGAAAACAACTCTTGCTCGTAGGACCCGAAACTGCATGTGATTCAACTCCATTTAGGACTGAGAAACAAACGCTAGCTCGCCTTACAAGAAACAGACTCTGCTTTTGAGAAAAGAGCACTCTTCTACTCTACTGTGTTTCCTATGGGGTCCAAAAAGTGAGCTTGCTCAGAACAAAAGAACTGTGCTTCCTACACACACGGGCCATATCTAGTTCAATTCTGCTTAGGAAACTGACAAGAACAGTAGCTCCTCTTCAGTCCAATACACTGTACTTGATGGGAACTGACGCGAGTGCTATTTGCACTGTGTATGGCAATGGGAGAGCAATAGTGACTTTCCTTAGCAGAAAACAACTCTTGCTCATAGGAACGGAAACTGCATGTGATTCAACTCCATTTAGGACTGGGAAACAAACGCTAGCTCGCCTTACAAGAAACACACTCTGCTTTTGAGGAAAGAGCACTCTTCTACTCTACTGTGTTTCCTATAGGGCCAGAACAGTGAGCTTGCTGAGTACAAAAGAACTGTGCTTCCTACACACATGGGCCATATCTAGTTCAACTCTGCTTAGGAAACTGACAAGAACAGTAGCTTCTCTTCAGTCCAATACACTGTACTTGCTGGGAACAGACGCGAGGGCTATTTGCACTGTGTATGGCAAAGGGAGCGCAATAGTGACTCTTCTTACCAGAAAACAACTCTTGCTCGTAGGACCAGAAACTGCATGTGTATTTCAACTCCAATTAGGACTGGAAAACAAACGCTAGCTCAACTTACAAGAAACACACTCTGCTTTTGAGAAAAATGCACTCTTCTACTCTACTGTGTTTTCTATTGGGTTCGAAATGTGAGCTTGCTCAGAACAAAAGAACTGTGCTTCCTACACACACGGGCCATATCTTGTTCAATTCTGCTTAGGAAACTGACAAGAACAGTAGCTCCTCTTCAGTCCAACACACTGTACTTGCTGGGAACAGACACGAGGGCTATTTGCTCTGTGTATGGCAAAGGGAGCACAAGAGTGACTCTTCATACCAAAAAACAACTCTTGCTCGTAGGACCAGAAACTGCATGTGTATTTCAACTCTATTTGGGACTGGGAAACAAACGCTAGTTCACCTTACAAGAAACACACTCTGCTTTTGTGAAAAGAGCACTCTTCTACTCTACTGTGTTTCCTATGGGGTTCGAAATGTGAGCATTCTCAGAACAAAAGAACTGTGCATCCTACAAACACGGGCCATATCTTGTTCAATTCTGCTTAGGAAACTGACAAGAACAGTAGAACCTCTTCATTCCAATAGACTGTACATGCTGGGAACAGAAGCCAGTGCTATTTGCCATGTGTGTGACAATGGGAGCGCAATAGTGACTCTTCTTACCAGAAAACAACTCTTGCTCGTAGGACCAGAAACTGCATGTGATTCAACTCCATTTAGGAATGGGAAACAAACGCTAGCTCGCCTTACAAGAAACACACTCTGCTTTTGAGAAAAGAGCACTCTTCTACTCTACTGTGTTTCCTAAGGGGTCCGAACAGTGAGCTTGCTCAGAACAAAAGAAGTGTGCTTCCTACACACACGGGCCATATCTAGTTCAACTCTGCTTAGGAAAGTAAAAAGAACAGTAGATCCTCTTCAGTCCAATACCCTGTACATGCTGGGTACAGACACCAGTGCTATTTGCACTGTGTATGGCAATGGGAGCGCAATAGTGACTCTTCTTTCCAGAAAACAACTCTTGCTCGTAGGACCCGAAACTGCATGTGATTCAACTCCATTTAGGACTGGGAAACAAACGCTAGCTCGCCTTACAAGAAACACACTCTGCTTTTGAAGAAAGAGCACTCTTCTACTCTACTGTGTTTCCTATAGGGCCAGAACAGTGAGCTTGCTGAGTACAAACGAACTGTGCTTCCTACACACACGGGCCATATCTAGTTCAACTCTGCTTAGGAAACTGACAAGAACAGTAGCTCCTCTTCAGTCCAATACACTGTACTTCCTGGGAACAGACGCGAGGGCTATTTGCACTGTGTATGGCAAAGGGAGCGCAATAGTGACTCTTCTTACCAGAAAACAACTCTTGCTCGTAGGACCAGAAACTGCATGTGTATTTCAACTCCAATTAGGACTGGAAAACAAACGCTAGCTCAACTTACAAGAAACACACTCTGCTTTTGAGAAAAATGCACTCTTCTACTCTACTGTGTTTTCTATGGGGTTCGAAATGTGAGCTTGCTCAGAACAAAGAACTGTGCTTCCTACACACACGGGCCATATCTTGTTCAATTCTGCTTAGGAAACTGACAAGAACAGTAGCTCCTCTTCAGTCCAATACACTGTACTTGCTGGGAACAGACGCGAGGGCTATTTGCATTGTGTATGGCAAAGGGAGAGCAATAGTGACTCTTCTAACAAGAAAACATCTCTTGCTGGTAGGACCAGAAACTTCATGTGTATTTCAACTCCATTTAGGACTGGGAAACAAACGCTAGCTCACCTTACAAGAAACACACTCTGCTTTTGAGAAAAATGCCCTCTTCTACTCTACTGTGTTTTCTATGGGGTTCGAAATGTGAGCTTGCTCAGACCAAAAGAACTGTGCTTCCTACACACACGGGCCATATCTAGTTCAATTCTGCTTAGGAAACTGACAAGAACAGTAGATCCTCTTCAGTCCAATACACTGTACATGCTAGGTACAGACGCCAGTGCTATTTGCACTGTGTATGGCAATGGGAGCGCAATAGTGACTTTTCTTACCAGAAAACAACTCTTGCTCGTCGGACCAGAAACTACATGTGATTCAACTCCATTTAGGACTGGGAAACAAACGCTAGCTTGCCTTACAAGAAACACACTCTGCTTTTGAGAAAAGAGCACTCTTCTACTTTACTGTGTTTCCTATGTGGTTTGAAGAGTGAGCTTGCTCAGAACAAAAGAACTGTGCTTCCTACACACACGGGCCATATCTAGTTCAATTCTGCTAAGGAAACTGACAAGAACAGTTGTTCCTCTTCAGTCCAATACACTGTACTTGATGGGAACAGACGCGAGTGCTATTTGCACTGTGTATGGCAATGGGAGAGCAATAGTGACTTTCCTTAGCAGAAAACAACTCTTGCTCATAGGAACGAAAACTGCATGTGATTCAACTCCATTTTTGACTGGGAAACAAACGCTAGCTCGCCTTACAAGAAACACACTCTGCTTTTGAGGAAAGAGCACTCTTCTACTCTACTGTGTTTCCTATAGTGCCAGAACAGTGAGCTTGCTGAGTACAAAAGAACTGTGCTTCCTACACACATGGGCCATATCTAGTTCAACTCTGCTTAGGAAACTGACAAGAACAGTAGCTCCTCTTCAGTCCAATACACTGTACTTCCTGGGAACAGACGCGAGGGCTATTTGCACTGTGTATGGCAAAGGGAGCACAACAGTGACTCTTCTTACCAGAAAACAACTCTTGCTCGTAGGACCAGAAACTGCATGTGTATTTCAACTCCAATTAGGACTGGAAAACAAACGCTAGCTCAACTTACAAGAAACACACTCTGCTTTTGAGAAAAATGCACTCTTCTACTCTACTGTGTTTTCTATGGGGTTCGAAATGTGAGCTTGCTCAGAACAAAGAACTGTGCTTCCTACACACACGGGCCATATCTTGTTCAATTCTGCTTAGGAAACTGACAAGAACAGTAGCTCCTCTTCAGTCCAATACACTGTACTTGCTGGGAACAGACGCGAGGGCTATTTGCATTGTGTATGGCAAAGGGAGAGCAATAGTGACTCTTCTAACAAGAAAATATCTCTTGCTGGTAGGACCAGAAACTTCATGTGTATTTCAACTCCATTTAGGACTGGGAAACAAACGCTAGCTCACCTTACAAGAAACACACTCTGCTTTTGAGAAAAATGCCCTCTTCTACTCTACTGTGTTTTCTATGGGGTTCGAAATGTGAGCTTGCTCAGACCAAAAGAACTGTGCTTCCTACACACACGGGCCATATCTAGTTCAATTCTGCTTAGGAAACTGACAAGAACAGTAGATCCTCTTCAGTCCAATACACTGTACATGCTAGGTACAGACGCCAGTGCTATTTGCACTGTGTATGGCAATGGGAGCGCAATAGTGACTTTTCTTACCAGAAAACAACTCTTGCTCGTCGGACCAGAAACTACATGTGATTCAACTCCATTTAGGACTGGGAAACAAACGCTAGCTTGCCTTACAAGAAACACACTCTGCTTTTGAGAAAAGAGCACTCTTCTACTTTACTGTGTTTCCTATGTGGTTTGAAGAGTGAGCTTGCTCAGAACAAAAGAACTGTGCTTCCTACACACACGGGCCATATCTAGTTCAATTCTGCTAAGGAAACTGACAAGAACAGTTGTTCCTCTTCAGTCCAATACACTGTACTTGATGGGAACAGACGCGAGTGCTATTTGCACTGTGTATGGCAATGGGAGAGCAATAGTGACTTTCCTTAGCAGAAAACAACTCTTGCTCATAGGAACGAAAACTGCATGTGATTCAACTCCATTTTTGACTGGGAAACAAACGCTAGCTCGCCTTACAAGAAACACACTCTGCTTTTGAGGAAAGAGCACTCTTCTACTCTACTGTGTTTCCTATAGTGCCAGAACAGTGAGCTTGCTGAGTACAAAAGAACTGTGCTTCCTACACACATGGGCCATATCTAGTTCAACTCTGCTTAGGAAACTGACAAGAACAGTAGCTCCTCTTCAGTCCAATACACTGTACTTCCTGGGAACAGACGCGAGGGCTATTTGCACTGTGTATGGCAAAGGGAGCACAACAGTGACTCTTCTTACCAGAAAACAACTCTTGCTCGTAGGACCAGAAACTGCATGTGTATTTCAACTCCAATTAGGACTGGAAAACAAACGCTAGCTCACCTTACAAGAAACACACTCTGCTTTTGAGAAAAATGCACTCTTCTACTCTACTGTGTTTTCTATGGGGTTCGAAATGTGAGCTTGCTCAGAACAAAAGAACTGTGCTTCCTACACACACGGGCCACATCTTGTTCAATTCTGCTTAGGAAACTGACAAGAACAGTAGCGCCAATTCAGTCCAATACACTGTACTTGCTGGAAACAGACGCGAGTGTTATTTGTACTATGTATGGCAATGGGAGCACAATAGTGACTCTTATTACCAGAACACAATTCTTGCTCGTAGGACCAAAAACTGCATTTGATTCAACTCCATTTAGGACTGGGAAACAAACGCTAGCTCGCCTTACAAGAAACATACTCTGCTTTTGAGAAAAGAGCACTCGTATACTCTACTGTGTTTTCTATGGGGTCCGATCAGTGAGCTTGCTCAGAACATAAGAACTGTGCTTCCTACACACACTTGCCATATCTAGTTCAACTCTGCTTAGGAAACTGACAAGAACAGTAGCTCCTCTTCAGTCCAATACACTGTACTTGCTGGGAACAGACGAGAGGGCTATTTGCACTATGTATGGCAAAGGGAGCGCAATAGTGACTCTTCTTACCAGAAAACAACTATTGCTCGTAGGACTAGAAACTGCATGTGATTCAACTCCTTTTAGGACTGGGAAACAAACACTAGCTCGCCTTACAAGAAACACACTCTGCTTTTGAGAAAAGAGCACTCTTCTACTCTACTGTGTTTCCTATGGGGTCCAAACAGTGAGCTTGCTCAGAACAAAAGAACTGTGCTTCCTACACACACGGGCCATATCTAGTTCAATTCTGCTTAGGAAACTGACAAGAACAGTAGCTCCTCTTCAGTACAATACACTGTACTTGCTGGGAACAGACGTGAGTGCTATTTGCACTGTGTATGGCAATGGGAGAGCAATAGTGACTTTCCTTACCAGAAAACAACTCTTGCTCATAGGAACGGAAACTATTGTGATTCAACTCCTTTTAGGACTGGGAAACAAACACTAGCTCGCCTTACAACAAACACACTCTGCTTTTGAGGAAAGAACACTCTTCTACTCTACTGTGTTTCCTATAGTGTCAGAACAGTGAGCTTGCTGAGTACAAAAGAACTGTGCTTCCTACACACATGGGCCATATCTAGTTCAACTCTGCTTAGGAACCTGACCAGAACAGTAGCTCCTCTTCAGTCCAATACACTGTACATGCTGGGAAGAGAGGCCAGTGCTATTTGCCCTGAGTATGACAATGGGAGCACAATAGTGACTCTTATTACCAGAAAAATTTCTTGCTCGTAGGACCAGAAACTGCATGTGATTCAACTCCATTTAGGACTGGGAAACAAACGCTAGCTCGACTTACAAGAAACACACTCTGCTTTTGAGAAAAGAGCACTCTCCTACTCTACTGTGTTTCCTATAAGGCCAGAACATGGAGCTTGCTCAGAACAAAAGAACTGTGCTTCCTACACACACGTGCCATATCTAGTTCAATTCTTCTTAGGAAACTGACAAGAACAGTAGAACCTCTTCATTCCAATAGACTGTACATGCTGGGAACAGACGCCAGTGCTATTTGCCCTGTGTGTGACAATGGGAGCGCAATAGTGACTCTTCTTACCAGAAAACAACTCTTGCTCGTAGGACCAGACACTGCATGTGATTCAACTCCATTTAGGACTGGGAAACAAACGATAGCTCGCCTTACAAGAAACACACTCTATTTTTGAGAAAAGAGCACTCTTCTACTCTACTGTGTTTCCTAAGGGGTCCGAACAGTGAGCTTGCTCAGAAAAAAAGAACTGTGCTTCCTACACACACGGGCCATATCTAGTTCAACTCTGCTTAGGAAAGTGAAAAGAACAGTAGATCCTCTTCAGTCCAATACCCTGTACATGCTGGGTACAGACGCCAGTGCTATTTGCACTGTGTATGGCAATGGGAGCACAATAGTGACTCTTCTTACCAGAAAACAACTCTTGCTCGTAGGACCAGAAACTTCATGTGATTCAACTCCATTTAGGACTGGGAAACAAACGCTAGCTCGCCTTACAAGAAACACACTCTGCTTTTGAGAAAAGAGCACTCTTCTACTCTACTGTGTTTCCTATGCGGTCCAAACAGTGAGCTTGCTCAGAACAAAAGAACTGTGCTTCCTACACACACGGGCCATATCTAGTTCAATTCTCCTTAGGAAACTGACAAGAACAGTAGCTCCTCTTCAGTCAAATACACTGTACTTGATGGGAACAGACGCGAGTGCTATTTGCCCTGTGTATGGCAATGGGAGAGCATAGTGACTTTCCTTAGCAGAAAACAACTCTTGCTCATAGGAACGAAAACTGAATATGATTCAACTCCATTTAGGACTGGGAAACAAACGCTAGCTCGCCTTACAAGAAACACACTCTGCTTTTGAGGAAAGAGCACTCTTCTACTCTACTGTGTTTCCTATAGGGCTAGAACAGTGAGCTTGCTCAGAACAAAAGAACTGTGCTTCCTACACACATGGACCATATCTAGTTCAACTCTGCTTAGGAAACAGACAAGAACAGTAGCTCCTCTTCAGTCCAATACACTGTACTTGCTGGGAACAGACGCAAGTGCTTTTTGCACTGTGTATGGCAATGGGAGCGCAATAGTGACTTTCCTTACCAGAAAACAACTCTTGCTCGTAGGAATGGAAACTGCATGTGATTCAACTCCATTTAGGACTGCGAAAAAAACGCTAGCTCACCTTACAAAAAACAGACTCTGCTTTTGAGGAAAGAGCAATCTTCTACTCTACTGTGTTTCCTAAGGGGTCCAAACAGTGATCTTGCTCAGAACAAAAGAACTGTGCTTCCTACACACACGGGCCATATCTAGTTCAATTCTGTTTAGGAAACTGACAAGAACAGTAGCTCCTCTTCAGTCCAACACACTGTACTTGCTGGGAACAGACACGAGGGCTATTTGCTCTGTGTATGGCAAAGGGAGCACAAGAGTGACTCTTCTTACCAAAAAACAACTCTTGCTCGTAGGACCAGAAACTGCATGTGTATTTCAACTCCATTTGGGACTGGGAAACAAACGCTAGTTCACCTTACAAGAAACACACTCTGCTTTTGAGAAAAGAGCAATCTTCTACTCTACTGTGTTTCCTATGGGGTCCAAACAGTGAGTTTGCTCAGAACAAAAGAACTGTGCTTCCTACAAACACGGGCCATATCTTGTTCAATTCTGCTTTGGAAACTGACAAGAACAGTAGAACCTCTTCATTCCAATAGACTGTACATGCTGGGAACAGACGCCAGTGCTATTTGCCCTGAGTGTGACAATGGGAGCGCAATAGTGACTCTTCTTACCAGAAAACAACTCTTGCTCGTAGGACCAGAAACTGCATGTGATTCAACTCCATTTAGGACTGGGAAACAAACGATAGCTCGCCATACAAGAAACACACTCTGCTTTTGAGAAAAGAGCACTCTTCTACTCTACTGTGTTTCCTAAGGGGTCCGAAGAGTGAGATTGCTCAGAACAAAAGAACTGTGCTTCCTACACACACGGGCCATATCTAGTTCAACTCTGCTTAGGAAAGTGAAAAGAACAGTAGATCCTCTTCAGTCCAATACCCTGTACATGCTGGGTAGAGACACCAGTGCTATTTGCACTGTGTATGCAATGGGAGCGCAATAGTGACTCTTCTTACCAGAAAACAACTCTTGCTCGTAGGACCCGAAACTGCATGTGATTCAACTCCATTTAGGACTGAGAAACAAACGCTAGCTCGCCTTACAAGAAACAGACTCTGCTTTTGAGAAAAGAGCACTCTTCTACTCTACTGTGTTTCCTATGGGGTCCAAAAAGTGAGCTTGCTCAGAACAAAAGAACTGTGCTTCCTACACACACGGGCCATATCTAGTTCAATTCTGCTTAGGAAACTGACAAGAACAGTAGCTCCTCTTCAGTCCAATACACTGTACTTGATGGGAACTGACGCGAGTGCTATTTGCACTGTGTATGGCAATGGGAGAGCAATAGTGACTTTCCTTAGCAGAAAACAACTCTTGCTCATAGGAACGGAAACTGCATGTGATTCAACTCCATTTAGGACTGGGAAACAAACGCTAGCTCGCCTTACAAGAAACACACTCTGCTTTTGAGGAAAGAGCACTCTTCTACTCTACTGTGTTTCCTATAGGGCCAGAACAGTGAGCTTGCTGAGTACAAAAGAACTGTGCTTCCTACACACATGGGCCATATCTAGTTCAACTCTGCTTAGGAAACTGACAAGAACAGTAGCTTCTCTTCAGTCCAATACACTGTACTTGCTGGGAACAGACGCGAGGGCTATTTGCACTGTGTATGGCAAAGGGAGCGCAATAGTGACTCTTCTTACCAGAAAACAACTCTTGCTCGTAGGACCAGAAACTGCATGTGTATTTCAACTCCAATTAGGACTTGAAAACAAACGCTAGCTCAACTTACAAGAAACACACTCTGCTTTTGAGAAAAGAGCACTCTTCTACTCTACTGTGTTTCCTATAGGGCTAGAACAGTGAGCTTGCTCAGAACAAAAGAACTGTGCTTCCTACACAAATGGACCATATCTAGTTCAACTCTGCTTAGGAAACAGACAAGAACAGTAGCTCCTCTTCAGTCCAATACACTGTACTTGCTGGGAACAGACGCAAGTGCTTTTTGCACTGTGTACGGCAATGGGAGCGCAATAGTGACTTTCCTTACCAGAAAACAACTCTTGCTCGTAGGAATGGAAACTGCATGTGATTCAACTCCATTTAGGACTGCGAAAAAAACGCTAGCTCACCTTACAAAAAACAGACTCTGCTTTTGAGGAAAGAGCAATCTTCTACTCTACTGTGTTTCCTAAGGGGTCCAAACAGTGATCTTGCTCAGAACAAAAGAACTGTGCTTCCTACACACACGGGCCATATCTAGTTCAATTCTGTTTAGGAAACTGACAAGAACAGTAGCTCCTCTTCAGTCCAACACACTGTACTTGCTGGGAACAGACACGAGGGCTATTTGCTCTGTGTATGGCAAAGGGAGCACAAGAGTGACTCTTCTTACCAAAAAACAACTCTTGCTCGTAGGACCAGAAACTGCATGTGTATTTCAACTCCATTTGGGACTGGGAAACAAACGCTAGTTCACCTTACAAGAAACACACTCTGCTTTTGAGAAAAGAGCAATCTTCTACTCTACTGTGTTTCCTATGGGGTCCAAACAGTGAGTTTGCTCAGAACAAAAGAACTGTGCTTCCTACAAACACGGGCCATATCTTGTTCAATTCTGCTTTGGAAACTGACAAGAACAGTAGAACCTCTTCATTCCAATAGACTGTACATGCTGGGAACAGACGCCAGTGCTATTTGCCCTGAGTGTGACAATGGGAGCGCAATAGTGACTCTTCTTACCAGAAAACAACTCTTGCTCGTAGGACCAGAAACTGCATGTGATTCAACTCCATTTAGGACTGGGAAACAAACGATAGCTCGCCATACAAGAAACACACTCTGCTTTTGAGAAAAGAGCACTCTTCTACTCTACTGTGTTTCCTAAGGGGTCCGAAGAGTGAGCTTGCTCAGAACAAAAGAACTGTGCTTCCTACACACACGGGCCATATCTAGTTCAACTCTGCTTAGGAAAGTGAAAAGAACAGTAGATCCTCTTCAGTCCAATACCCTGTACATGCTGGGTAGAGACACCAGTGCTATTTGCACTGTGTATGCAAAGGGAGCGCAATAGTGACTCTTCTTACCAGAAAACAACTCTTGCTCGTAGGACCCGAAACTGCATGTGATTCAACTCCATTTAGGACTGAGAAACAAACGCTAGCTCGCCTTAAAAGAAACAGACTCTGCTTTTGAGAAAAGAGCACTCTTCTACTCTACTGTGTTTCCTATGGGGTCCAAAAAGTGAGCTTGCTCAGAACAAAAGAACTGTGCTTCCTACACACACGGGCCATATCTAGTTCAATTCTGCTTAGGAAACTGACAAGAACAGTAGCTCCTCTTCAGTCCAATACACTGTACTTGATGGGAACTGACGCGAGTGCTATTTGCACTGTGTATGGCAATGGGAGAGCAATAGTGACTTTCCTTAGCAGAAAACAACTCTTGCTCATAGGAACGGAAACTGCATGTGATTCAACTCCATTTAGGACTGGGAAACAAACGCTAGCTCGCCTTACAAGAAACACACTCTGCTTTTGAGGAAAGAGCACTGTTCTACTCTACTGTGTTTCCTATAGGGCCAGAACAGTGAGCTTGCTGAGTACAAAAGAACTGTGCTTCCTACACACATGGGCCATATCTAGTTCAACTCTGCTTAGGAAACTGACAAGAACAGTAGCTTCTCTTCAGTCCAATACACTGTACTTGCTGGGAACAGACGCGAGGGCTATTTGCACTGTGTATGGCAAAGGGAGCGCAATAGTGACTCTTCTTACCAGAAAACAACTCTTGCTCGTAGGACCAGAAACTGCATGTGTATTTCAACTCCAATTAGGACTGGAAAACAAACGCTAGCTCAACTTACAAGAAACACACTCTGCTTTTGAGAAAAATGCACTCTTCTACTCTACTGTGTTTTCTATTGGGTTCGAAATGTGAGCTTGCTCAGAACAAAAGAACTGTGCTTCCTACACACACGGGCCATATCTTGTTCAATTCTGCTTAGGAAACTGACAAGAACAGTAGCTCCTCTTCAGTCCAATACACTGTACTTGCTGGGAACAGACGCGAGGGCTATTTGCATTGTGTATGGCAAAGGGAGAGCAATAGTGACTCTTCTAACCAGAAAATATCTCTTGCTGGTAGGACCAGAAACTGCATGTGTATTTCAACTCCATTTATTATTGGGAAACAAACGCTAGCTCGCCTTACAAGAAACACAATCTGCTTTTGAGAAAAGAGCACTCTTCTACTCTACTGTGTTTCCTATAGGGCCAGAACAGTGAGCTTGCTCAGAACAAAAGAACTGTGCTTCCTACACACACGGGCCATATCTAGTTCAATTCTGCTTAGGAAACTGACAAGAACAGTAGATCCTCTTCAGTCCAATACACTGTACATGTTGGGTACATACGCCAGTGCTATTTGCACTGTGTATGGCAATGGCGGCGCAATAGTGACACTTCTTACCAGAAAACAACTCTTGCTCTTAGGACCAGAAACTGCATGTGATTCAACTCCATTTAGGACTGGGAAACAATCGCTAGCTCGCCTTACAAGAAACACACTCTGATTTTGAAAAAAGAGCACTCTTCTACTCTACTGTGTTTTCTATGGGGTCCAAACAGTGAGCTTGCTCAGAACAAAAGAACTGGGCTTCCTACACACATGGGCCATATCTAGTTCAATTATGCTTAGGAAACTGACAAGAACAGTAGCTCCTCTTCAGTCCAATACACTGTACTTGCTGGGAACAGACGCGAGTGCTATTTGCACTGTGTATGGCAATGGGAGTGCAAGAGTGACTTTCCTTACCAGAAAACAACTCTTGCTCGTAGGAACGGAAACTGCATGTGATTCAACTCCATTTAGAACTGCGAAACAAACACTAGCTGGCCTTACAAAAAACACACTCTGCTTTTGAGGAAATAGCACTCTTCTACTCTACTGTGTTTCCTATGGGGCCAGAACAGTGAGCTTGCTGAGTACAAAAGAACTGTGCTTCCTACACACATGGGCCATATCTCGTTCAACTTTGCTTAGGAAACTGACAAGAACAGTAGCTCCTCTTCAGTCCAATACACTCTACTTGCTGGGAACAGACGTGATGGCTATTTGCACTGTGTATGGCAAAGGGAGCACAATAGTGACTCTTCAAAACCAGAAAAGAACTCTTGCTCATACGACAAGAAACTGCATGTGTATTTCAACTCCATTTAGGACTGGGAAAGAAATGCTAGCTCGCCTTACAAGAAACACACTCTGCTTTTGAGAAAAATGCACTCTTCTACTTTACTGTGTTTCCTATGGGGTTCGAAATGTGAGCTTGCTCAGAAAAAAGAACTGTGCTTCCTACACACACGGTCCATATCTTGTTCAATTCTGCTTAGGAAACTGACAAGAACAGTAGAACCTCTTCAGTCCAATAGACTGTGCATGCTGGGAACAGACGCCAGTGCTATTTGCCCTGTGTGTGAAAATGGGAGCACAATAGTGACTCTTCTTACCAGAAAACAACTCTTGCTCGTATGACCAGAAACTGCATGTGATTCAACTCCATTTAGGACTGGGAAACAAACGCTAGCTCGCCTTACAAGAAACACACTCTGCTTTTGAGAAAAGAGCACTCTTCTACTCTACTGTGTTTCCTATGGGGTCCGAACAATGAGCTTGCTCAGAACAAAAGAACTGTGCTTCTTACACACACGGGCCATATCTAGTTCAACTCTGCTTAGGAAACTGAAAAGAACAGTAGATCCTCTTCATTCCAGTACGCTGTACATGCTGGGTACAGACGCCAGTGCTATTTGCAGCGTGTATGGCAATGGGAGCGCAATAGTGACTTTCCTTACCAGAAAACAACTCTTGCTCGTAGGACCAGAAACTGCATGTGTATTTCAACTCCAATTAGGACTGGAAAACAAACGCTAGCTCACCTTACAAGAAACACACTCTGCTTTTGAGAAAAATGCACTCTTCTACTCTACTGTGTTTTCTATAGGGTTCGAAATGTGAGATTGCTCAGAACAAAAGAACTGTGCTTCCTACACACACGGGCCATATCTTGTTCAATTCTGCTTAGGAAACTGACAAGAACAGTAGCTCCAATTCAGTCCAATACACTGTACTTGCTGGGAACAGACGCGAGGGCTATTTGCATTGTGTATGGCAAAGGGAGAGCAATAGTGACTCTTCTAACCAGAAAACATCTGTTGCTGGTAGGACCAGAAACTGCATGTGTATTTCAACTCCATTTATTACTGGGAAACAAACACTAGCTCGCTTTACAAGAAACACACTCTGCTTTTGAGAAAAGAGCACTCGTCCCTCTACTGTGTTTCCTATGGGGTTAGAACAGTGAGCTTGCTCAGAACAAAAGAACTGTGCTTCCTACACACACGGGCCTTATTTAGTTCAACTTTGCTTAGGAAACTGACATGTACAGTAGCTCCTCTTCAGACCAATACACTGTACTTGCTGGAAACAGACGCGAGTGTTATTTGTACTATGTATGGCAATGGGAGCACAATAGTGACTCTTATTACCAGAAAACAACTCTTGCTCATAGGACCAGAAACTGCATGTGATTCAACTCCATTTAGGACTGGGAAACAAACGCTAGCTCGACTTACAAGAAACACACTCTGCTTTTGAGAAAAGAGCACTCTTCTACTCTACTGTGTTTCCTATGCTGTCCACACAGTGAGCTTGCTCAGAACAAAAGAACTGTGCTTCCTACACACACGGGCCATATCTAGTTCAATTCTGCTTAGGGAACTGACAAGAACAGTAGCTCCTCTTCAGTCCAATACACTGTACTTGATGGGAACAGACGCGAGTGCTATTTGCACTGTGTATGGCAATGGGAGAGCAATAGTGACTTTCCTTACCAGAAAACAACTCTTGCTCATAGGAACGAAAACTGCATGTGATTCAACTCCATTTAGGACTGGGAAACAAACGCTAGCTCGCCTTACAAGAAACACACTCTGCTTTTGAGGAAAGAGCACTCTTCTACTCTACTGTGTTTCCTATAGGGCCAGAACAGTGAGCTTGCTGGGTGCAAAAGAACTGTGCTTCCTACACACATGGGCCATATCTAGTTCAACTCTGCTTAGGAACCTGACAAGAACAGTAGCTCCTCTTCAGTCCAATACACTGTACATGCTGGGAACAGAGGCCAGTGCTATTTGCCCTGAGTATGACAATGGGAGCACAATAGTGACTCTTATTACCAGAAAAATTTCTTGCTCGTAGGACCAGAAACTGCATGTGATTCAACTCCATTTAGGACTGGGAAACAAACGCTAGCTCGACTTACAAGAAACACACTCTGATTTTGAGAAAAGAGCACTCTCCTACTCTACTGTGTTTCCTATAAGGCCAGAACATGGAGCTTGCTCAGAACAAAAGAACTGTGCTTCCTACACACACGGGCCATATCTAGTTCAATTCTTCCTAGGAAACTGACAAGAACAGCAGATCCTCTTCAGTCCAATACACTGTACATGCTGGGTACAGGCGCCAGTGCTATTTGCACTGTGTATGGCAATGGGAGCGCAATAGTGACTCTTCTTACCAGAAAACAACTCTTGCTCTTAGGACCAGAAACTGCATGTGATTCAACTCCATTTAGGACTGGGAAACAAACGCTAGCTCGCCTTACAAGAAACACACTCTGCTTTTGAGAAAAGAGCACTCGTCTACTCTACTGTGTTTCCTATGGGGTCCAAAGAGTGAGCTTGCTCAGAACAAAAGAACTGTGCTTCCTACACACACGGGCCATATCTAGTTCAATTCTGCTTAAGAAACTGACAAGAACAGTAGCTCCTCTTCAGTACAATACACTGTACTTGCTGGGAACAGACGCAAGTGCTATTTGCACTGTGTATGGCAATGGGAGAGCAATAGTGACTTTCCTTACCAGAAAACAACTCTTGCTGGTAGGAACGGAAACTGAATGTGATTCAACTCCATTTATGAATGCGAAACAAACGCTAGCTCACCTTACAAAAACACACTCTGCTTTTGAGGAAAGAGCACTCTTCTACTCTACTGTGTTTCCTATAGGGCCAGAACAGTGAGCTTGCTGAGTACAAATGAACTGTGTTTCCTACACACACGGGCCATATCTAGTTCAACTCTGCTTAGGAAAGTAAAAGAACAGTAGATCCTCTTCAGTCCAATACGCTGTACATGCTGGGTACAGACGCCAGTGCTATTTGCACTGTGTATGGCAATGGGAGCGCAATAGTGACTCTTCTTACCAGAAAACAACTCTTGCTCGTAGGACCAGAAACTGCATGAGATTCAACTCCATTTAGGACTGCGAAACAAACGCTAGCTCGCCTTACAAGAAACAGACTTTGCTTTTGAGAAAAGAGCACTCCTCTACTCTACTGTGTTTCCTATGGGATCCAAACAGTGAGCTATCTCAGAACAAAAGAACTGTGCTTCCTATACACACGGGCCATATCTAGTTCAATTCTGCTTAGGAAACTGACAAGAACAGTAGCTTTTCTTCAGTCCAATACACTGTACTTGCTGAGAACAGACGCGAGTGCTATTTGCACTGTGTATGGCATTGGGAGCGCAATAGTGACTTTCCTTACCAGAAAACAACTCTTGCTCATAGGAACGGAAACTGCATGTGATTCAACTCCATTTAGGACTGCGAAACAAACGCTAGCTCGCCTTACAAAAAACACACTCTGCTTTTGAGGAAAGGGCACTCTTCTACTCTATTGTGTTTCCTATAGGGCCAGAACAGTGAGCTTGCTGAGTACAAAAGAACTGTGCTTCCTACACACATGGGCCATATCTCGTTCAACTCTGCTTAGGAAACTGACAAGAACAGTAGATCCTCTTCAGTCCAATACACTGTACTTGCTAGGAACAGAGGCCAGTGCTATTTGTCCTGTTTATGACAATGGGAGCGCAATAGTGACTCTTATTACCAGAAAAAATTCTTGCTCGTAGGACCGGAAACTGCATGTGTATTTCAACTCCATTTAGGACTGGGAAACAAACGCTAGCTCACCTTACAAGAAACACACTCTGCTTTTGAGAAAAATGCACTCTTCTACTCTACTGTGTTTTCTATGGGGTTCGAAATGTGAGCTTGCTCAGAACAAAAGAACTGTGCTTCCTACACACACGGGCCATATCTAGTTCAATTCTGCTTAGGAAACTGACAAGAACAGTAGATCCTCTTCAGTCCAATACACTGTACATGCTGGGTACAGACGCCAGTGCTATTTGCACTGTGTATGGCAATGGGAGCGCAATAGTGACTTTTCTTACCAGAAAACAACTCTTGCTCGTAGGACCAGAAACTGCATGTGATTTAACTCCATTTAGGACTGGGAAACAAACGCTAGCTCGCCTTACAAGAAACAGACTCTGCTTTTGAGAAAAGAGCACTCTTCTACTCTACTGTGTTTCCTATGGGATCCAAACAGTGAGCTTGCTCAGAACAAAAGAACTGTGCTTCGTACACACAAGGGCCATATCTAGTTCAATTCTGCTTAGGAAACTGACAAGAACAGTAGCTCCTCTTCAGTCCAATACACTGTACTTGCTGGGAACAGACGCAAGTGCTTTTTGCACTGTGTACAGCAATGGGAGCACAATAGTGACTTTCCTTACCAGAAAACAAATCTTGCTCATAGGAATGGAAACTGCATGTGATTCAACTCCATTTAGGACTGCGAAACAAACACTAGCTCGCCTTACAAAAAACACACTCTGCTTTTGAGGAAAGAGCACTCTTCTACTCTACTGTGTTTCCTATGGGGTCCAAACAGTGAGCTTGCTCAGAACAAAAGAACTGTGCTTCCTACACACACGGGCCATATCTAGTTCAATTCTGCATAGGAAACTGACAAGAACAGTAGCTCCTCTTCAGTCCAACACACTGTACTTGCTGGGAACAGACACGAGGGCTATTTGCACTGTGTATGGCAAAGGGAGCACAAGAGTGACTCTTCTTACCAAAAAACAACTCTTGCTCGTAGGACCAGAAACTGCATGTGTATTTCAACTCCATTTGGGACTGGGAAACAAACGCTAGTTCACCTTACAAGAAACACACTCTGCTTTTGAGAAAAGAGCACTCTTCTACTCTACTGTGTTTCCTATGTGGTTCGAAATGTGAGCATTCTCACAACAAAAGAACTGTGCTTCCTACAAACACGGGCCATATCTTGTTCAATTCTGCTTAGGAAACTGACAAGAAGAGTAGAACCTCTTCATTCCAATAGACTGTACATGCTGGGAACAGACGCCAGTGCTATTTGCCCTGTGTGTGACAATGGGAGCGCAATAGAGACTCTTCTTACCAGAAAACAACTCTTGCTCGTAGGACCAGAAACTGCATGTGATTCAACTCCATTTAGGACTGCAAAACAAACGATAGCTCGCCTTACAAGAAACACACTCTGCTTTTGAGAAAAGAGCACTCTTCTACTCTACTGTGTTTCCTAAGGGGTCCGAACAGTGAGCTTGCTCAGAAAAAAAGAACTGTGCTTCCTACACACACGGGCCATATCTAGTTCAACTCTGCTTAGGAAAGTGAAAAGAACAGTAGATCCTCTTCAGTCCAATACCCTGTACATGCTGGGTACAGACGACAGGGCTATTTGCACTGTGTATGGCAATGGGAGCACAATAGTGACTCTTCTTACCAGAAAACAACTCTTGCTCGTAGGACCAGAAACTGCATGTGATTCAACTCCATTTAGGACTGGGAAACAAACGCTAGCTCGACTTACAAGAAACACACTCTGCTTTTGAGAAAAGAGCACTCTTCTACTCTACTGTGTTTCCTATGCGGTCCAAACAGTGAGCTTGCTCAGAACAAAAGAACTGTGCTTCCTACACACGCGGGCCATATCTAGTTCAATTCTGCTTAGGAAACTGACAAGAACAGTAGCTCCTCTTCAGTCCAATACACTGTACTTGATGGGAACAGACGTGAGTGCTATTTGCACTGTGTATGGCAATGGGAGAGCAATAGTGACTTTCCTTAGCAGAAAACAACTCTTGCTCATAGGAACGAAAACTGCATGTGATTCAACTCCATTTAGGACTGGGAAACAAACGCTAGCTTGCCTTACAAGAAACACTCTGCTTTTGAGGAAAGAGCACTCTTCTACTCTACTGTGTTTCCTATAGGGCCAGAACAGTGAGCTTGCTGAGTACAAAAGAACTGTGCTTCCTACACACATGGGCCATATCTAGTTCAACTCTGCTTAGGAAACTGACAAGAACAGTAGCTCCTCTTCAGTCCAATACACTGTACTTGCTGGGAACAGACGCGAGGGCTATTTGCACTGTGTATGGCAAAGGGAGCGCAATAGTGACTCTTCTTACCAGAAAACAACTCTTGCTCGTAGGACCAGAAACTGCATGTGTATTTCACTCCAATTAGGACTGGAAAACAAACGCTAGCTCACCTTACAAGAAACACACTCTGCTGTTGAGAAAAATGCACTCTTCTACTCTACTGTGTTTTCTATGGGGTTCGAAATGTGAGCTTGCTCAGGAAAAAGAACTGTGCTTCCTACACACACGGGCCATATCTTGTTCAATTCTGCTTAAGAAACTGACAAGAACAGTAGCTCCAATTCAGTCCAATACACTGTACTTGCTCGGAACAGACGCGAGGGCTATTTGCATTGTGTATGGCAAAGGGAGAGCAATAGTGACTCTTCTAACCAGAAAATATCTCTTGCTGGTAGGACCAGAAACTGCATGTGTATTTCAACTCCATTTATTATTGGGAAACAAACGCTAGCTCGCCTTACAAGAAACACAATCTGCTTTTGAGAAAAGAGCACTCTTCTACTCTACTGTTTTTCCTATAGGGCCAGAACAGTGAGCTTGCTCAGAACAAAAGAACTGTGCTTCCTACACACACGGGCCATATCTAGTTCAATTCTGCTTAGGAAACTGACAAGAACAGTAGATCCTCTTCAGTCCAATACACTGTACATGTTGGGTACATACGCCAGTGCTATTTGCACTGTGTATGGCAATGGCGGCGCAATAGTGACACTTCTTACCAGAAAACAACTCTTGCTCTTAGGACCAGAAACTGCATGTGATTCAACTCCATTTAGGACTGGGAAACAATCGCTAGCTCGCCTTACAGGAAACACACTCTGATTTTGAAAAAAGAGCACTCTTCTACTCTACTGTGTTTTCTATGGGGTCCAAACAGTGAGCTTGCTCAGAACAAAAGAACTGGGCTTCCTACACACATGGGCCATATCTAGTTCAATTATGCTTAGGAAACTGACAAGAACAGTAGCTCCTCTTCAGTCCAATACACTGTACTTGCTGGGAACAGACGCGAGTGCTATTTGCACTGTGTATGGCAATGGGAGTGCAAGAGTGACTTTCCTTACCAGAAAACAACTCTTGCTCGTAGGAACGGAAACTGCATGTGATTCAACTCCATTTAGAACTGCGAAACAAACACTAGCTGGCCTTACAAAAAACACACTCTGCTTTTGAGGAAATAGCACTCTTCTACTCTACTGTGTTTCCTATGGGGCCAGAACAGTGAGCTTGCTGAGTACAAAAGAACTGTGCTTCCTACACACATGGGCCATATCTCGTTCAACTTTGCTTAGGAAACTGACAAGAACAGTAGCTCCTCTTCAGTCCAATACACTCTACTTGCTGGGAACAGACGCGATGGCTATTTGCACTGTGTATGGCAAAGGGAGCACAATAGTGACTCTTCAAAACCAGAAAAGAACTCTTGCTCATACGACAAGAAACTGCATGTGTATTTCAACTCCATTTAGGACTGGGAAAGAAATGCTAGCTCGCCTTACAAGAAACACACTCTGCTTTTGAGAAAAATGCACTCTTCTACTCTACTGTGTTTCCTATGGGGTTCGAAATGTGAGCTTGCTCAGAAAAAAGAACTGTGCTTCCTACACACACGGTCCATATCTTGTTCAATTCTGCTTAGGAAACTGACAAGAACAGTAGAACCTCTTCAGTCCAATAGACTGTGCATGCTGGGAACAGACGCCAGTGCTATTTGCCCTGTGTGTGACAATGGGAGCACAATAGTGACTCTTCTTACCAGAAAACAACTCTTGCTCGTATGACCAGAAACTGCATGTGATTCAACTCCATTTAGGACTGGGAAACAAACGCTAGCTCGCCTTACAAGAAACACACTCTGCTTTTGAGAAAAGAGCACTCTTCTACTCTACTGTGTTTCCTATGGGGTCCGAACAATGAGCTTGCTCAGAACAAAAGAACTGTGCTTCCTACACACACGGGCCATATCTAGTTCAACTCTGCTTAGGAAACTGAAAAGAACAGTAGATCCTCTTCATTCCAGTACGCTGTACATGCTGGGTACAGACGCCAGTGCTATTTGCACTGTGTATGGCAATGGGAGCACAATAGTGACTTTCCTTACCAGAAAACAACTCTTGCTCGTAGGACCAGAAACTGCATGTGTATTTCAACTCCAATTAGGACTGGAAAACAAACGCTAGCTCACCTTACAAGAAACACACTCTGCTTTTGAGAAAAATGCACTCTTCTACTCTACTGTGTTTTCTATAGGGTTCGAAATGTGAGATTGCTCAGAACAAAAGAACTGTGCTTCCTACACACACGGGCCATATCTTGTTCAATTCTGCTTAGGAAACTGACAAGAACAGTAGCTCCAATTCAGTCCAATACACTGTACTTGCTGGGAACAGACGCGAGGGCTATTTGCATTGTGTATGGCAAAGGGAGAGCAATAGTGACTCTTCTAACCAGAAAACATCTCTTGCTGGTAGGACCAGAAACTGCATGTGTATTTCAACTCCATTTATTACTGGGAAACAAACACTAGCTCGCCTTACAAGAAACACACTCTGCTTTTGAGAAAAGAGCACTCGTCCCTCTACTGTGTTTCCTATGGGGTTAGAACAGTGAGCTTGCTCAGAACAAAAGAACTGTGCTTCCTACACACACGGGCCTTATTTAGTTCAACTTTGCTTAGGAAACTGACATGAACAGTAGCTCCTCTTCAGACCAATACACTGTACTTGCTGGAAACAGACGCGAGTGTTATTTGTACTATGTATGGCAATGGGAGCACAATAGTGACTCTTATTACCAGAAAACAACTCTTGCTCATAGGACCAGAAACAGCATGTGATTCAACTCCATTTAGGACTGGGAAACAAACGCTAGCTCGACTTACAAGAAACACACTCTGCTTTTGAGAAAAGAGCACTCTTCTACTCTACTGTGTTTCCTATGCTGTCCACACAGTGAGCTTGCTCAGAACAAAAGAACTGTGCTTCCTACACACACGGGCCATATCTAGTTCAATTCTGCTTAGGGAACTGACAAGAACAGTAGCTCCTCTTCAGTCCAATACACTGTACTTGATGGGAACAGACGCGAGTGCTATTTGCACTGTGTATGGCAATGGGAGAGCAATAGTGACTTTCCTTACCAGAAAACAACTCTTGCTCATAGGAACGAAAACTGCATGTGATTCAACTCCATTTAGGACTGGGAAACAAACGCTAGCTCGCCTTACAAGAAACACACTCTGCTTTTGAGGAAAGAGCACTCTTCTACTCTACTGTGTTTCCTAGAGGGCCAGAACAGTGAGCTTGCTGGGTGCAAAAGAACTGTGCTTCCTACACACATGGGCCATATCTAGTTCAACTCTGCTTAGGAACCTGACAAGAACAGTAGCTCCTCTTCAGTCCAATACACTGTACATGCTGGGAACAGAGGCCAGTGCTATTTGCCCTGAGTATGACAATGGGAGCACAATAGTGACTCTTATTACCAGAAAAATTTCTTGCTCGTAGGACCAGAAACTGCATGTGATTCAACTCCATTTAGGACTGGGAAACAAACGCTAGCTCGACTTACAAGAAACACACTCTGATTTTGAGAAAAGAGCACTCTCCTACTCTACTGTGTTTCCTATAAGGCCAGAACATGGAGCTTGCTCAGAACAAAAGAACTGTGCTTCCTACACACACGGGCCATATCTAGTTCAATTCTTCCTAGGAAACTGACAAGAACAGCAGATCTTCTTCAGTCCAATACACTGTACATGCTGGGTACAGGCGCCAGTGCTATTTGCACTGTGTATGGCAATGGGAGCGCAATAGTGACTCTTCTTACCAGAAAACAACTCTTGCTCTTAGGACCAGAAACTGCATGTGATTCAACTCCATTTAGGACTGGGAAACAAACGCTAGCTCGCCTTACAAGAAACACACTCTGCTTTTGAGAAAAGAGCACTCGTCTACTCTACTGTGTTTCCTATGGGGTCCAAACAGTGAGCTTGCTCAGAACAAAAGAACTGTGCTTCCTACACACACGGGCCATATCTAGTTCAATTCTGCTTAAGAAACTGACAAGAACAGTAGCTCCTCTTCAGTACAATACACTGTACTTGCTGGGAACAGACGCAAGTGCTATTTGCACTGTGTATGGCAATGGGAGAGCAATAGTGACTTTCCTTACCAGAAAACAACTCTTGCTGGTAGGAACGGAAACTGAATGTGATTCAACTCCATTTATGAATGCGAAACAAACGCTAGCTCACCTTACAAAAACACACTCTGCTTTTGAGGAAAGAGCACTCTTCTACTCTACTGTGTTTCCTATAGGGCCAGAACAGTGAGCTTGCTGAGTACAAATGAACTGTGTTTCCTACACACACGGGCCATATCTAGTTCAACTCTGCTTAGGAAAGTGAAAAGAACAGTAGATCCTCTTCAGTCCAATACGCTGTACATGCTGGGTACAGACGCCAGTGCTATTTGCACTGTGTATGGCAATGGGAGCGCAATAGTGTCTCTTCTAACCAGAAAACAACTCTTGCTCGTAGGACCAGAAACTGCATGAGATTCAACTCCATTTAGGACTGCGAAACAAACGCTAGCTCGCCTTACAAGAAACAGACTTTGCTTTTGAGAAAAGAGCACTCCTCTACTCTACTGTGTTTCCTATGGGATCCAAACAGTGAGCTATCTCAGAACAAAAGAACTGTGCTTCCTATACACACGGGCCATATCTAGTTCAATTCTGCTTAGGAAACTGACAAGAACAGTAGCTTTTCTTCAGTCCAATACACTGTACTTGCTGAGAACAGACGCGAGTGCTATTTGCACTGTGTATGGCATTGGGATCGCAATAGTGACTTTCCTTACCAGAAAACAACTCTTGCTCATAGGAACGGAAACTGCATGTGATTCAAGTCCATTTAGGACTGCGAAACAAACGCTAGCTCGCCTTACAAAAAACACACTCTGCTTTTGAGGAAAGAGCACTCTTCTACTCTATTGTGTTTCCTATAGGGCCAGAACAGTGAGCTTGCTGAGTACAAAAGAACTGTGCTTCCTACACACATGGGCCATATCTCATTCAACTCTGCTTAGGAAACTGACAAGAACAGTAGATCCTCTTCAGTCCAATACACTGTACTTGCTGGGAACAGAGGCCAGTGCTATTTGTCCTGTTTATGACAATGGGAGCGCAATAGTGACTCTTATTACCAGAAAAAACTCTTGCTCGTAGGACCGGAAACTGCATGTGTATTTCAACTCCATTTAGGACTGGGAAACAAACGCTAGCTCACCTTACAAGAAACACACTCTGCTTTTGAGAAAAATGCACTCTTCTACTCTACTGTGTTTTCTATGGGGTTCGAAATGTGAGCTTGCTCAGAACAAAAGAAATGTGCTTCCTACACACACGGGCCATATCTAGTTCAATTCTGCTTAGGAAACTGACAAGAACAGTAGATCCTCTTCAGTCCAATACACTGTACATGCTGGGTACAGACGCCAGTGCTATTTGCACTGTGTATGGCAATGGGAGCGCAATAGTGACTTTTCTTACCAGAAAACAACTCTTGCTCGTAGGACCAGAAACTGCATGTGATTTAACTCCATTTAGGACTGGGAAACAAACGCTAGCTCGCCTTACAAGAAACAGACTCTGCTTTTGAGAAAAGAGCACTCTTCTACTCTACTGTGTTTCCTATGGGATCCAAACAGTGAGCTTGCTCAGAACAAAAGAACTGTGCTTCGTACACACAAGGGCCATATCTAGTTCAATTCTGCTTAGGAAACTGACAAGAACAGTAGCTCCTCTTCAGTCCAATACACTGTACTTGCTGGGAACAGACGCAAGTGCTTTTTGCACTGTGTACAGCAATGGGAGCGCAATAGTGACTTTCCTTACCAGAAAACAAATCTTGCTCATAGGAATGGAAACTGCATGTGATTCAACTCCATTTAGGACTGCGAAACAAATGCTAGCTCGCCTTACAAAAAACACACTCTGCTTTTGAGGAAAGAGCACTCTTCTACTCTACTGTGTTTCCTATGGGGTCCAAACAGTGAGCTTGCTCAGAACAAAAGAACTGTGCTTCCTACACACACGGGCCATATCTAGTTCAATTCTGCATAGGAAACTGACAAGAACAGTAGCTCCTCTTCAGTCCAACACACTGTACTTGCTGGGAACAGACACGAGGGCTATTTGCACTGTGTATGGCAAAGGGAGCACAAGAGTGACTCTTCTTACCAAAAAACAACTCTTGCTCGTAGGACCAGAAACTGCATGTGTATTTCAACTCCATTTGGGACTGGGAAACAAACGCTAGTTCACCTTACAAGAAACACACTCTGCTTTTGAGAAAAGAGCACTCTTCTACTCTACTGTGTTTCCTATGGGGTTCGAAATGTGAGCATTCTCAGAACAAAAGAACTGTGCTTCCTACAAACACGGGCCATATCTTGTTCAATTCTGCTTAGGAAACTGACAAGAAGAGTAGAACCTCTTCATTCCAATAGACTGTACATGCTTGGAACAGACGCCAGTGCTATTTGCCCTGTGTGTGACAATGGGAGCGCAATAGTGACTCTTCTTACCAGAAAACAACTCTTGCTCGTAGGACCAGAAACTGCATGTGATTCAACTCCATTTAGGACTGCAAAACAAATGATAGCTCGCCTTACAAGAAACACACTCTGCTTTTGAGAAAAGAGCACTCTTCTACTCTACTGTGTTTCCTAAGGGGTCCGAACAGTGAGCTTGCTCAGAAAAAAAGAACTGTGCTTCCTACACACACGGGCCATATCTAGTTCAACTCTGCTTAGGAAAGTGAAAAGAACAGTAGATCCACTTCAGTCCAATACCCTGTACATGCTGGGTACAGACGACAGGGCTATTTGCACTGTGTATGGCAATGGGAGCACAATAGTGACTCTTCTTACCAGAAAACAACTCTTGCTCGTAGGACCAGAAACTGCATGTGATTCAACTCCATTTAGGACTGGGAAACAAACGCTAGCTCGCCTTACAAGAAACACACTCTGCTTTTGAGAAAAGAGCACTCTTCTACTCTACTGTATTTTCTATGGGGTCCAAACAGTGAGCTTCCTCAGAATAAAAGAACTGGGCTTCCTACACACATGGGCCATATCTAGTTCAATTATGCTTAGGAAACTGACAAGAACAGTAGCTACTCTTCAGTCCAATACACTGTACTTGCTGGGAACAGACGCGAGTGCTATTTGCACTGTGTATGGCAATGGGAGTGCAAGAGTGACTTTCCTTACCAGAAAACAACTCTTGCTCGTAGGAACGGAAACTGCATGTGATTCAACTCCATTTAGAACTGCGAAACAAACACTAGCTGGCCTTACAAAAAACACACTCTGCTTTTGAGGAAATAGCACTCTTCTACTCTACTGTGTTTCCTATGGGGCCAGAACAGTGAGCTTACTGAGTACAAAAGAACTGTGCTTCCTACACACATGGGCCATATCTCGTTCAACTTTGCTTAGGAAACTGACAAGAACAGTAGCTCCTCTTCAGTCCAATACACTCTACTTGCTGGGAACAGACGCGATGGCTATTTGCACTGTGTATGGCAAAGGGAGTACAATAGTGACTCTTCAAAACCAGAAAAGAACTCTTGCTCATACGACAAGAAACTGCATGTGTATTTCAACTCCATTTAGCACTGGGAAAGAAATGCTAGCTCGCCTTACAAGAAACACACTCTGCTTTTGAGAAAAATGCACTCTTCTACTCTACTGTGTTTCCTTTGGGGTCCAAACAGTGAGCTTGCTCAGAAAAAAGAACTGTGCTTCCTACACACACGGTCCATATCTTGTTCAATTCTGCTTAGGAAACTGACAAGAACAGTAGAACCTCTTCAGTCCAATAGACTGTGCATGCTGGGAACAGACGCCAGTGCTATTTGCCCTGTGTGTGACAATGGGAGCACAATAGTGACTCTTCTTACCAGAAAACAACTCTTGCTCGTATGACCAGAAACTGCATGTGATTCAACTCCATTTAGGACTGGGAAACAAACGCTAGCTCGCCTTACAAGAAACACACTCTGCTTTTGAGAGAAGAGCACTCTTCTACTCTACTGTGTTTCCTATGGGGTCCAAAAAATGAGCTTGCTCAGAACAAAAGAACTGTGCTTCCTACACACACGGGCCATATCTAGTTCAACTCTGCTTAGGAAACTGAAAAGAACAGTAGATCCTCTTCATTCCAGTATGCTGTACATGCTGGGTACAGACGCCAGTGCTATTTGCACTGTGTATGGCAATGGGAGCGCAATAGTGACTTTCCTTACCAGAAAACAACTCTTGCTCTTAGGATCGGAAACTGCATGTGATTCAAATCCACTTAGGACTGGGAAACAAACGCTAGCTTGCCTTACAAGAAACACACTCTGCTTTTGAGGAAAGAGCACTCTTCTACTCTACTGTGTTTCCTATAAGGCCAGAACAGTGAGCTTGCTGAGTACAAAAGAACTGTGCTTCCTACACACATGGGCCATATCTAGTTCAACTCTGCTTAGGAACCTGACAAGAACAGTAGATCCTGTTCAGACCAATACACTGTACATCCTGGGAACAGAGGCCAGTGCTATTTGCCCTGAGTATGACAATGGGAGCGCAATAGTGACTCTTATTACCAGAAAAAACTCTTGCTCGTAGGACCAGAAACTGCATGTGATTCAACTCCATTTAGGACTGGGAAACAAATGCTAGCTCGCCTTACAAGAAACACACTCTGCTTTTGAGAAAAGAGCACTCTTCTACTCTACTGTGTTTCCTATAGGGCCAGAACAGTGAGCTTGCTCAGAACAAAAGAACTGTGCTTCCTACACACACAGGCCATATCTAGTTCAATTCTGCTTAGGAAACTGACAAGAACAGTAGATCCTCTTCAGTCCAATACACTGTACATGTTGGGTACATACGCCAGTGCTATTTGCACTGTGTATGGCAATGGCGACGCAATAGTGACTCTTCTTACCAGAAAACAACTCTTGCTCTTAGGACCAGAAACTGCATGTGATTCAACTCCATTTAGGACTGGGAAACAATCGCTAGCTCGCCTTACAAGAAACACACTCTGCTTTTGAGAAAAGAGCACTCTTCTACTCTACTGTGTTTTCTATGGGGTCCAAACAGTGAGCTTGCTCAGAACAAAAGAACTGGGCTTCCTACACACACACTTGCCATATCTAGTTCAATTCTGCTTAGGAAACTGACAAGAACAGTAGCTCCTCTTCAGTCCAATACACTGTACTTGCTGGGAACAGACGCGAGTGCTATTTGCACTGTGTATGGCAATGGGAGTGCAAGAGTGACTTTCCTTACCAGAAAACAACTCTTGCTCGTAGGAACGGAAACTGCATGTGATTCAACTCCATTTAGAACTGCGAAACAAACACTAGCTCGCCTTACAAAAAACACACTCTGCTTTTGAGGAAATAGCACTCTTCTACTCTACTGTGTTTCCTATAGGGCCAGAACAGTGAGCTTGCTGAGTACAAAAGAAATGTGCTTCCTACACACATGGGCCATATCTCGTTCAACTCTGCTTAGGAAACTGACAAGAACAGTAGCTCCTCTTCAGTCCAATACACTCTACTTGCTGGGAACAGACGCGATGGCTATTTGCACTGTGTATGGCAAAGGGAGCACAATAGTGACTCTTCAAAACCAGAAAAGAACTCTTGCTCATAAGACAAGAAACTGCATGTGTATTTCAACTCCATTTAGGACTGGGAAAGAAATGCTAGCTCGCCTTACAAGAAACACACTCTGCTTTTGAGAAAAATGCACTCTTCTACTCTACTGTGTTTCCTATGGGGTTCGAAATGTCAGCTTGCTCAGAAAAAAGAACTGTGCTTCCTACACACACGGTCCATATCTTGTTCAATTCTGCTTAGGAAACTGACAAGAACAGTAGAACCTCTTCAGTCCAATAGACTGTGCATGCTGGGAACAGACGCCAGTGCTATTTGCCCTGTGTGTGACAATGGGAGCACAATAGTGACTCTTCTTACCAGAAAACAACTCTTGCTCGTATGACCAGAAACTGCATGTGATTCAACTCCATTTAGTACTGGGAAACAAACGCTAGCTCGCCTTACAAGAAACACACTCTGCTTTTGAGAAAAGAGCACTCTTCTACTCTACTGTGTTTCCTATGGGGTCCGAACAATGAGCTTGCTCAGAACAAAAGAACTGTGCTTCCTACACACACGGGCGATATCTAGTTCAACTCTGCTTAGGAAACTGAAAAGAACAGTAGATCCTCTTCATTCCAGTACGCTGTACATGCTGGGTACAGACGCAAGTGCTATTTGCACTGTGTATGGCAATGGGAGCGCAATAGTGACTTTCCTTCCCAGAAAACAACTCTTGCTCTTAGGAACGGAAACTGCATGTGATTCAAATCCATTTAGGACTGGGAAACAAATGCTAGCTTGCCTTACAAGAAACACACTCTGCTTTTGAGGAAAGAGCACTCTTCTACTCTACTGTGTTTCCTATAAGGCCAGAACAGTGAGCTTGCTGAGTACAAAAGAACTGTGCTTCCTACACACATGGGCCATATCTAGTTCAACTCTGCTTAGGAACCTGACAAGAACAGTAGATCCTCTTTAGTCCAATACACTGTACATGCTGGGAACAGAGGCCAGTGCTATTTGCCCTGAGTATGACAACGGGAGCGCAATAGTGACTCTTATTACCAGAAAAAACTCTTGCTTGTAGGACCAGAAACTGCATGTGATTCAACTCCTTTTAGGACTGGGAAACAAACGCTAGCTCGCCTTACAAGAAACACACTCTGCTTTTGAGAAAAGAGCACTCTTCTACTCTACTGTGTTTCCTATGGGGTCCAAACAGTGAGCTTGCTCAGAACAAAAGAACTGTGCTTCCTACACACACGGGCCATATCTAGTTCAATTCTGCTTAGGAAACTGACAAGAACAGTAGATCCTCTTCAGTCCAATACACTGTACATGCTGGGTACAGACGCCAGTGCTATTTGCACTGTGTATGGCAATGGGAGCGCAATAGTGATTCTTCTTACCAGAAAGCATCTCTTGCTCATAGGACCAGAAACTGCATGTGATTCAATTCCATTTAGGACGGGGAAACAAACGCTAGCTCGCCTTACAAGAAACACACTCTGCTTTTGAGAAAAGAGCACTCTTCTACTCTACTGTGTTTCCTATGGGGTCCAAAGAGTGAGCTTGCTCAGAACAAAAGAACTGGGCTTCCTACACACACGGGCCATATCTAGTTCAATTCTGCTTAGGAAACTGACAAGAACAGTAGCTCCTCTTCAGTCCAATACACTGTACTTGCTGGGAACAGACGCGAGTGCTATTTGCACTGTGTATGGCAATGGGAGTGCAAGAGTGACTTTCCTTACCAGAAAACAACTCTTGCTCGTAGGAACGGAAACTGCATGTGATTCAACTCCATTTAGAACTGCGAAACAAACACTAGCTCGCCTTACAAAAAACACACTCTGCTTTTGAGGAAATAGCACTCTTCTACTCTACTGTGTTTCCTATGGGGCCAGAACAGTGAGCTTGCTGAGTACAAAAGAACTGTGCTTCCTACACACATGGGCCATATCTCGTTCAACTCTGCTTAGGAAACTGACAAGAACAGTAGCTCCTCTTCAGTCCAATACACTCTACTTGCTGGGAACAGACGCGATGGCTATTTGCACTGTGTATGGTAAAGGGAGCACAATAGTGACTCTTCAAAACCAGAAAAGAACTCTTGCTCGTACGACAAGAAACTGCATGTGTATTTCAACTCCATTTAGGACTGGGAAAGAAATGCTAGCTCGCCTTACAAGAAACACACTCTGCTTTTGAGAAAAATGCACTCTTCTACTTTACTGTGTTTCTTATGGGGTTCAAAATGTGAGCTTGCTCAGAAAAAAGAACTGTGCTTCCTACACACATGGTCCATATCTTGTTCAATTCTGCTTAGGAAACTGACAAGAACAGTAGAACCTCTTCAGTCCAATAGACTGTGCATGCTGGGAACAGACGCCAGTGCTATTTGCCCTGTGTGTGACAATGGGAGCACAATAGTGCCTCTTCTTACCAGAAAACAACTCTTGCTCGTATGACCAGAAACTGCATGTGATTCAACTCCATTTAGTACTGGGAAACAAATGCTAGCTCGCCTTACAAGAAACACACTCTGCTTTTGAGAAAAGAGCACTCTTCTACTCTACTGTGTTTCCTATGGGGTCCGAACAATGAGCTTGCTCAGAACAAAAGAACTGGGCTTCCTACACACACGGGCCATATCTAGTTCAACTCTGCTTAGGAAACTGAAAAGAACAGTAGATCCTCTTCATTCCAGTACGCTGTACATGCTGGGTACAGACGCCAGTGCTATTTGCACTGTGTATGGCAATGGGAGCACAATAGTGACTTTCCTTACCAGAAAACAACTCTTGCTCTTAGGAACGGAAACTGCATGTGATTCAAATCCATTTAGGACTGGGAAACAAACGCTAGCTTGCCTTACAAGAAACACACTCTGCTTTTGAGGAAAGAGCACTCTTCTACTCTACTGTGTTTCCTATAAGGCCAGAACAGTGAGCTTGCTGAGTACAAAAGAACTGTGCTTCCTACACACATGGGCCATATCTAGTTCAACTCTGCTTAGGAACCTGACAAGAACAGTAGATCCTCTTCAGTCCAATACACTGTACATGCTGGGAACAGAGGCCTTGCTATTTGCCCTGAGTATGACAATTGAAGCGCAATAGTGACTCTTATTACCAGAAAAAACTCTTGCTCGTAGGACCAGAAACTGCATGTGATTCAACTCCATTTAGGACTGGGAAACAAACGCTAGCTCGCCTTACAAGAAACACACTCTGCTTTTGAGAAAAGAGCACTCTTCTACTCTACTGTGTTTCCTATGGGGTCCGAACAGTGAGCTTGCTCAGAACAAAAGAACTGTGCTTCCTACACACACAGGCCATATCTAGTTCAACTCTGCTTAGGAAACTGACAAGAACAGTAGATCCTCTTCAGTCCAATACACTGTACATGCTGGGTACAGACGCCAGTGATACTTGCACTGTGTATGGCAATGGTAGCGCAATAGTGACTCTTCTTACCACAAAACAACCATTGCTCGTAGGACTAGAAACTGCATGTGATTCAACTCCTTTTAGGACTGGGAAACAAACACTAGCTCGCCTTACAAGAAACACAATCTGCTTTTGAGAAAAGAGCACTCTTCTACTCTACTGTGTTTCCTATGGGTCCAAACAGTGAGCTTGCTCTGAACAATAGAACTGTGCTTCCTACACACACGGGCCATATCTAGTTCAATTCTGCTTAGGGAACTGACAAGAACAGTAGCTCCTCTTCAGTCCAATACACTGTACTTGCTGGGAACAGACGCGAGTGCTATTTGCACTGTGTATGGCAATGGGAGCGCAATAGTCACTTTCCTTACCAGAAAACAACTCTTCCTCGTAGGAATGGAAACTGCATGTGATTCAACTCCTTTTAGGACTGGGAAACAAACGTTAGCTCGGCTTACAAAAAACACACTCTGCTTTTGAGGAAAGAACACTCTTCTACTCTACTGTGTTTCCTATAGTGTCAGAACAGTGAGCTTGCTGAGTACAAAAGAACTGTGCTTCCTACACACATGGGCCATATCTAGTTCAACTCTGCTTAGGAACCTGACAAGAACAGTAGCTCCTCTTCAGTCCAATACACTGTACATGCTGGGAACAGAGGCCAGTGCTATTTGCCCTGAGTATGACAATGGGAGCACAATAGTGACTCTTATTACCAGAAAAATTTCTTGCTCGTAGGACCAGAAACTGCATGTGATTCAACTCCATTTAGGACTGGAAAACAAACGCTAGCTCGACTTACAAGAAACACACTCTGCTTTTGAGAAAAAATGCACTCTTCTACTCTACTGTGTTTTCTATGGGGTTCGAAATGTGAGCTTGCTCAGAACAAAAGAACTGTGCTTCCTACACACACGGGCCATATCTAGTTCAATTCTCCTTAGGAAACTGACAAGAACAGTAGATCCTCTTCAGTCCAATACACTGTACATGCTGGGTACAGACGCCAGTGCTATTTGCCCTGTGTGTGACAATGGGAGCGCAATAGTGACTCTTCTTTCCAGAAAACAACTCTTGCTCGTAGGACCAGAAACTGCATGTGATTCAACTCCATTTAGGACTGGGAAACAAACGCTAGCTCGCCTTACAAGAAACACACTCTGCTTTTGAGAAAAGAGCACTCTTCTACTCTACTGTGTTTCCTATGGGGTCCAAACAGTGAGCTTGCTCGGAACAAAAGAACTGTGCTTCCTAAACACACGGGCCATATCTAGTTCAATTCTGCTTAGGAAACTGACAAGAACAGTAGCTCCTCTTCAGTCCAATACACTGTACTTGCTGGGAACAGAAGCGAGTGCTGTTTGCACTGTGTATGGCAATGGGAGCGCAAGAGTGACTTTCCTTACCAGAAAACAACTCTTGCTAGTAGGATCGGAAACTGCATGTGATTCAACTCCATTTAGGACTGCGAAACAAACGCTAGCTCGGCTAACAAAAAACACACTCTGCTTTTGAGGAAAGAGCACTCTTCTACTCTACTGTGTTTCCTATAGGACCAGAACAGTGAGCTTGCTGAGTACAAAAGAATTGTGCTTTTTACACACATGGGCCATATCTAGTTCAACTCTGCTTAGGAACCTGACAAGAACAGTAGATCCTGTTCAGACCAATACACTGTACATCCTGGGAACAGAGGCCAGTGCTATTTGCCCTGAGTATGACAATGGGAGCGCAATAGTGACTCTTATTACCAGAAAAAACTCTTGCTCGTAGGACCAGAAACTGCATGTGATTCAACTCCTTTTAGGACTGGGAAACAAACGCTAGCTCGCCTTACAAGAAACACACTCTGCTTTTGAGAAAAGAGCACTCTTCTACTCTACTGTGTTTCCTATGTGGTCCGAACAGTGAGCTTGCTCAGGACAAAAGAACTGTGCTTCCTACACACACAGGCCATATCTAGTTCAACTCTGCTTAGGAAACTGACAAGAACAGTAGATCCTCTTCAGTCCAATACACTGTACATGCTGGGTACAGACGCCAGTGCTATTTGCACTGTGTATGGCAATGGGAGCGCAACAGTGATTCTTTTTACCAGAAAACATCTCTTGCTCGTAGGACCAGAAACTGCATGTGATTCAATTCCATTTAGGACGGGGAAACAAACGCTAGCTTGCCTTACAAGAAACACACTCTGCTTTTGAGAAAAGAGCACTCTTCTACTCTACTGTGTTTCCTATGGGGTCCAAAGAGTGAGCTTGCTCAGAACAGAAGAACTGTGCTTCCTACACACACGGGCCATATCTAGATCAACTCTGCTTAGAAAACTGACAAGAACAGTAGCTCCTCTTCAGTCCAAAACACTGTACTTGCTGGGAACAGACGCGAGTGCTATTTGCACTGTGTATGGCAATGGGAGCGCAAGAGTGACTTTCCTTACCAGAAAACAACTCTTGCTTGTAGGAACGGAAACTGCATGTGATTCAACTCCATTTAGGACTGCAAAACAAACGCTAGCTCGCCTTACAAAAAACACCCTCTGCTTTTGAGGAAAGAGCACTCTTCTACTCTACTGTGTTTCCTATAAGGCCAGAACAGTGAGCTTGCTGAGTACAAAAGAACTGTGCTTTTTACACTCATGGGCCATATCTAGTTCAACTCTGCTTAGGAACCTGACAAGAACAGCAGATCCTGTTCAGACCAATACACTGTACATCCTGGGAACAGAGGCCAGTGCTATTTGCCCTGAGTATGACAATGGGAGCGCAATAGTGACTCTTATTACCAGAAAAAACTCTTGCTCGTAGGATCAGAAACTGCATGTGATTCAACTCCATTTAGGACTGGGAAACAAACGCTCACTCGCCTTACAAGAAACACACTATGCTTTTGAGAAAAGAGCACTCTTCTACTCTACTGTGTTTCCTATAGGGCCAGAACAGTGAGCTTGCTCAGAACAAAAGAACTGTGCTTCCTACACACACGGGCCATATCTATTTCAATTCTGCTTAGGAAACTGACAAGAACAGTAGATCCTCTTCAGTCCAATACACTGTACATGTTGGGTACATACGCCAGTGCTATTTGCACTGTGTATGGCAATGGCGGCTCAATAGTGACTCTTCTTACCAGAAAACAACTCTTGCTCTTAGGACCAGAAACTGCATGTGATTCAACTCCATTTATGACTGGGAAACAATCGCTAGCTCGCCTTACAAGAAACACACTCTGCTTTTGAAAAAAGAGCACTCTTCTACTCTACTGTGTTTTCTATGGGGTCCAAACAGTGAGCTTGCTCAGAACAAAAGAACTGGGCTTCCTACACACACGGGCCATATCTAGTTCAATTCTGCTTAGGAAACTGACAAGAACAGTAGCTCCTCTTCAGTCCAATACACTGTACTTGCTGGGAACAGACGCGAGTGCTATTTGCACTGTGTATGGCAATGGGAGTGCAAGAGTGACTTTCCTTACCAGAAAACAACTCTTGCTCGTAGGAACGGAAACTGCATGTGATGCAACTCCATTTAGAACTGCGAAACAAACACTAGCTCGCCTTACAAAAAACACACTCTGCTTTTGAGGAAATAGCACTCTTCTACTCTACTGTGTTTCCTATGGGGCCAGAACAGTGAGCTTGCTGAGTACAAAAGAACTGTGCTTCCTACACACATGGGCCATATCTAGTTCAACTCTTCTTAGGAACCTGACAAGAACAGTAGCTCTTCTTCAGTCCAATACACTGTACATGCTGAGAACAGAGGCCAGTGCTATTTGCCCTGAGTATGACAATGGGAGCACAATAGTGACTCTTATTACCAGAAAAATTTCTTGCTAGTAGGACCAGAAACTGCATGTGATTCAACTCCATTTAGGACGGGAAAACAAACGCTAGCTCGACTTACAAGAAACACACTCTGCTTTTGAGAAAAAATGCACTCTTCTACTCTACTGTGTTTTCTATGGGGTTCGAAATGTGAGCTTGCTCAGAACAAAAGAACTGTGCTTCCTACACACACGGGCCATATCTAGTTCAATTCTCCTTAGGAAACTGACAAGAACAGTAGATCTTCTTCAGTCCAATAAACTGTACATGCTGGGTACAGACGCCAGTGCTATTTCCCCTGTGTGTGACAATGGGAGCACAATAGTGACTCTTCTTTCCAGAAAACAACTCTTGCTCGTAGGACCAGAAACTGCATGTGATTCAACTCCATTTAGGACTGGGATACAAACGCTAGCTCGCCTTACAAGAAACACACTCTGCTTTTGAGAAAAGAGCACTCTTCTACTCTACTGTGTTTCCTATGGGGTCCAAACAGTGAGCTTGCTCGGAACAAAAGAACTGTGCTTCCTAAACACACGGGCCATATCTAGTTCAACTCTGCTTAGGAAACTGACAAGAACAGTAGCTCCTCTTCAGTCCAATACACTGTACTTGCTGGGAACAGAAGCGAGTGCTGTTTGCACTGTGTATGGCAATGGGAGCGCAAGAGTGACTTTCCTTACCAGAAAACAACTCTTGCTCGTAAAATCGGAAACTGCATGTGATTCAACTCCATTTAGGACTGCGAAACAAGCGCTAGCTCCGCTAACAAAAAACACACTCTGCTTTTGAGGAAAGAGCACTCTTCTACTCTACTGTGTTTCCTATAGGGCCAGAACAGTGAGCTTGCTGAGTACAAAAGAACTGTGCTTTTTACACACATGGGCCATATCTAGTTCAACTCTGCTTAGGAACCTGACAAGAACAGTAGATCCTGTTCAGACCAATACACTGTACATCCTGGGAACAGAGGCCAGTGCTATTTGCCCTGAGTATGACAATGGGAGCGCAATAGTGACTCTTATTACCAGAAAAAACTCTTGCTCGTAGGACCAGAAACTGCATGTGATTCAACTCCATTTAGGACTGGGAAACAAATGCTAGCTCGCCTTACAAGAAACACACTCTGCTTTTGAGAAAAGAGCACTCTTCTACTCTACTGTGTTTCCTATAGGGCCAGAACAGGGAGCTTGCTCAGAACAAAAGAACTGTGCTTCCTACACACACGGGCCATATCTAGTTCAATTCTGCTTAGGAAACTGACAAGAACAGTAGATCCTCTTCAGTCCAATACACTGTACATGTTGGGTACATACGCCAGTGCTATTTGCACTGTGTATGGCAATGGCGGCGCAATAGTGACTCTTCTTACCAGAAAACAACTCTTGCTCTTAGGACCAGAAACTGCATGTGATTCAACTCCATTTAGGACTGGGAAACAATCGCTAGCTCGCCTTACAAGAAACACACTCTGCTTTTGAGAAAAGAGCACTCTTCTACTCTACTGTGTTTTCTATGGGGTCCAAACAGTGAGCTTGCTCAGAACAAAAGAACTGGGCTTCCTACACACACGGGCCATATCTAGTTCAATTCTGCTTAGGAAACTGACAAGAGCAGTAGCTCCTCTTCAGTCCAATACACTGTACTTGCTGGGAACAGACGCGAGTGCTATTTGCACTGTGTATGGCAATGGGAGTGCAAGAGTGACTTTCCTTACCAGAAAACAACTCTTGCTCGTAGGAACGGAAACTGCATGTGATTCAACTCCATTTAGAACTGCGAAACAAACACTAGCTCGCCTTACAAGAAACACACTCTGCTTTTGAGAAAAATGCACTCTTCTACTTTACTGTGTTTCCTATGGGGTTCGAAATGTGAGCTTGCTCAGAAAAAAGAACTGTGCTTCCTACACACAGGGTCCATATCTTGTTCAATTCTGCTTAGGAAACTGACAAGAACAGTAGAACCTCTTCAGTCTAATAGACTGTGCATGCTGGGAACAGACGCCAGTGCTATTTGCCCTGTGTGTGACAATGGGAGCACAATAGTGACTCTTCTTACCAGAAAACAACTCTTGCTCGTATGACCAGAAACTGCATGTGATTCAACTCCATTTAGTACTGGGAAACAAACGCTAGCTCGCCTTACAAGAAACACACTCTGCTTTTGAGAAAAGAGCACTCTTCTACTCTACTGTGTTTCCTATGGGGTCCGAACAATGAGCTTGCTCAGAACAAAAGAACTGTGCTTCCTACACACACGGGCGATATCTAGTTCAACTCTGCTTAGGAAACTGAAAAGAACAGTAGATCCTCTTCATTCCAGTACGCTGTACATGCTGGGTACAGACGCCAGTGCTATTTGCACTGTGTATGGCAATGGGAGCGCAATAGTGACTTTCCTTACCAGAAAACAACTCTTGCTATTATTAATGGAAACTGCATGTGATTCAAATCCATTTAGGACTGGGAAACAAATGCTAGCTTGCCTTACAAGAAACACACTCTGCTTTTGAGGAAAGAGCACTCTTCTACTCTACTGTGTTACCTATAAGGCCAGAACAGTGAGCTTGCTGAGTACAAAAGAACTGTGCTTCCTACACACATGGGCCATATCTAGTTCAACTCTGCTTAGGAACCTGACAAGAACAGTAGATCCTCTTTAGTCCAATACACTGTACATGCTGGGAACAGAGGCCAGTGCTATTTGCCCTGAGTATGACAACGGGAGCGCAATAGTGACTCTTATTACCAGAAAAAACTCTTGCTCGTAGGACCAGAAACTGCATGTGATTCAACTCCTTTTAGGACTGGGAAACAAACGCTAGATCGCCTTACAAGAAACACACTCTGCTTTTGAGAAAAGAGCACTCTTCTACTCTACTGTGTTTCCTATGGGGTCCAAAGAGTGAGCTTGCTCAGAACAAAAGAACTGTGCTTCCTACACACACGGGCCATATCTAGATCAACTCTGCTTAGAAAACTGACAAGAACAGTAGCTCCTCTTCAGTCCAAAACACTACTTGCTGGGAACTGACGGGAGTGCTATTTGCACTGTGTATGGCAATGGGAGTGCAAGAGTGACTTTCCTTACCAGAAAACAACTCTTGCTCGTAGGAACGGAAACTGCATGTGATTCAACTCCATTTAGGACTGCAAAACAAACGCTAGCTCGCCTTACAAAAAACACACTCTGCTTTTGAGGAAAGAGCACTCTTCTACTCTACTGTGTTTCCTATAGGGCCAGAACAGTGAGCTTGCTGAGTACAAAAAAACTGGGCTTCCTACACACATGGTCCATATGTAGTTCAACTCCGCTTAGGAACCTGACAAGAACAGTAGATCCATTTCAGTCTCATACACTGTACATGCTGGGTACAGACGCCAGTGCTATTTGCACTGTGTATGGCAATGGGAGCGCAATAGTGACTCTTCTTACCAGAAAACAATTCTTGCTCGTAGGACCAGAAACTGCATGTGATTCAACTCCATTTAGGACTGGGAAACAAACGCTAGCTCACCTTACAAGAAACACACTCTGCTTTTCAGAAAAGAGCACTCTTCTACTCTACTGTGTTTCCTATGGGGTCAAAACAGTGAGCTTGCTCAGAACAAAAGAACTGTGCTTCCTACACACACGTGCCATGTCTAGTTCAATTCTGCTTAGCAAACTGACAAGAACAATAGCTCCTCTTCAGTCCAATACACTGTACTTACTGGGAACAGAAGCGAGTGCCTTTTGCACTGTGTATGGCAATGGGAGCACAAGAGTGACTTTCCATACCAGAAAACAACTCTTGCTCGTAGGAACGGAAACTGCATGTGATTCAACTCCATTTTGGACTGCAAAACTAACGCTAGCTCGGCTTACAATAACACACTCTGCTTTTGAGGAAAGAGCACTCTTCTACTCTATTGTGTTTCCTATAGGGCCAGAACAGTGAGCTTGCTGAGTACAAAAGAACTGTGCTTTTTACACACATGTGCCATATCTAGTTCAACTCTGCTTAGGAACCTGACAAGAACAGTAGATCCTCTTCAGTCCAATACACTGTACATCCTGGGAACAGAGGACAGTGCTATTTGCCCTGAGTATGACAATGGGAGCGCAATAGTGACTCTTATTACCAGAAAAAACTCTTGCTTGTAGGACCAGAAACTGCATGTGATTCAACTCCATTTAGGACTGGGAAACAAACACTAGCTCGCCTTACAAGAAACACACTCTGCTTTTGAGAAAGGAGCACTCTTCTACTCTACTGTGTTTCCTATAGGGCCAGAACAGATAGCTTGCTCAGAACAAAAGAACTGTGCTTCCTACACACACGGTCCATATCTAGTTCAATTCTGCTTAGGAAACTGACAAGAACAGTAGATCCTCTTCAGTCCAATACACTGTACATGTTGGGTACATAAGCCAGTGCTATTTGCACTGTGTATGGCAATGGGGGTGCAATAGTGACTCTTCTTACCAGAAAACAACTCTTGCTCGTAGGACCAGAAACTGCATGTGATTCAACTCCATTTAGGACTGGGAAACAATCGCTAGCTCGCCTTACAAGAAACACACTCTGCTTTTGAGAAAAGAGTACTCATCTACTCTACTGTGTTTCCTATGGGGTCCAAACAGTGAGCTTGCTCAGAACAAAAGAGCTGGGCTTCCTACACACACGGGCCATATCTAGTTCAATTCTGATTAGGAAACTGACAAGAACAGTAGCTCCTTTTCAGTCCAATACACTGTACTTGCTGGGAATAGACGCGAGTGATATTTGCACTGTGTATGGCAATGGGAGTGCAAGAGTGACTTTCCTTACCAGAAAACAACTCTTGCTCGTAGGAACGGAAACTGCATGTGATTCAACTCCATTTAGGACTGCGAAACAAATGCTAGGTCGCCTTAAAAAAACACACTCTGCTTTTGAGGAAAGAGCACTCTTCTACTCTACTGTGTTTCCTATAGGGCTAGAACAGTGAGCATGCTGAGTACAAAAGAACTGTGCTTCCTACACACATGGGCCATATCTAGTTCAACTCTGCTTAGGAAACTGACAAGAACAGTAGCTCCTCTTCAGTCCAATACACTGTACTTGCTGGGAACAGAAGCGAGGGCTATTTGCACTGTGTATGGCAAAGGGAGCGCAATAGTGACTCTTCTTACCAGAAAACAACTCTTGCTCGTAAGACGAGAAACTGCATGTGTATTTCAACTCCATTTAGGACTGGGAAACAAACGCTAGCTCGACTTACAGGAAACACACTCTGCTTTAGAGAAAAATGCACTCTTCTACTCTACTGTGTTTCCTATGGGGTTCGAAATGTGAGCTTGCTCAGAAAAAAGAACTGTGCTTCCTACACACACGGTCCATATCTTGTTCAATTCTGCTTAGGAAACTGACAAGAACAGTAGAACCTCTTCAGTCCAATAGACTGTGCATGCTGGGAACAGACGCCAGTGCTATTTGCCCTGTGTGTGACAATGGGAGCCCAATAGTGACTCTTCTTACCAGAAAACAACTCTTGCTCGTATGACCAGCAACTGCATGTGATTCAACTCCATTTAGGACTGGGAAACAAACGCTAGCTCGCCTTACAAGAAACACACTCTGCTTTTGAGAAAAGAGCTCTCTTCTACTCTACTGTGTTTCCTATGGGGTCCGAACAATGAGCTTGCTCAGAACAAAAGAACTGTGCTTCCTACACACACAGGCCATATCTAGTTCAACTCGGCTTAGGAAACTGAAAAGAACAGTAGATCCTCTTCATTCCAGTACGCTGTACATGCTGGGTACAGACGCCAGTGCTATTTGCACTGTGTATGGCAATGGGAGTGCAATAGTGACTTTCCTTACCAGAAAACAACTCTTACTCTTAGGAACGGAAACTGCATGTGATTCAAATCCATTTAGGACTGGGAAACAAACGCTAGCTTGCCTTACAAGAAACACACTCTGCTTTTGAGGAAAGCGCACTCTTCTACTCTACTGTGTTTCCTATAAGGCCAGAAGAGTGAGCTTGCTGAGTACAAAAGAACTGTGCTTCCTACACACATGGGCCATATCTAGTTCAACTCTGCTTAGGAACCTGACAAGAACAGTAGATCCTCTTCAGTCCAATACACTGTACATGCTGGGAACAGAGGCCAGTGCTATTTGCCCTGAGTATGACAATGGGAGCGCAATAGTGACTCTTATTACCAGAAAAAACTCTTGCTCGTAGGACCAGAAACTGCATGTGATTCAACTCCTTTTAGGACTGGGAAACAAACGCTAGCTCGCCTTACAAGAAACACACTCTGCTTTTGAGAAAAGAGCACTCTTCTACTCTACTGTGTTTCCTATGGGGTCCGAACAGTGAGCTTGCTCAGAACAAAAGAACTGTGCTTCCTACACACACAGGCCATATCTAGTTCAACTCTGCTTAGGAAACTGACAAGAACAGTAGATCCTCTTCAGTCCAATACACTGTACATGCTGGGTACAGACGCCAGTGCTATTTGCACTGTGTATGGCAATGGGAGCGCAATAGTGATTCTTCTTACCAGAAAACATCTCTTGCTCGTAGGACCAGAAACTGCATGTGATTCAATTCCATTTAGGACGGGGAAACAAACGCTAGCTCGCCTTACAAGAAACACACTCTGCTTTTGAGAAAAGAGCACTCTTCTACTCTACTGTGTTTCCTATGGGGTCCAAAGAGTGAGCTTGCTCAGAACAAAAGAACTGTGCTTCCTACACACACGGGCCATATCTAGATCAACTCTGCTTAGAAAACTGACAAGAACAGTAGCTCCTCTTCAGTCCAAAACACAGTACTTGCTGGGAACAGACGCGAGTGCTATTTGCACTGTGTATGGCAATGGGAGCACAAGAGTGACTTTCCTTACCAGAAAACAACTCTTGCTCGTAGGAACGGAAACTGCATGTGATTCAACTCCATTTAGGACTGCAAAACAAACGCTAGCTCGCCTTACAAAAAACACACTCTGCTTTTGAGGAAAGACCACTCTTCTACTCTACTGTGTTTCCTATAGGGCCAGAACAGTGAGCTTGCTGAGTACAGAAAAACTGGGCTTCCTACACACATGGTCCATATCTAGTTCAACTCTGCTTAGGAACCTGACAAGAACAGTAGATCCATTTCAGTCTAATACACTGTACATGCTGGGAACAGAGGCCTGTGCTATTTGCCCTGTGTATGACAATGGGAGCACAATAGTGACTCTTATTACCAGAAAAAACTCTTGCTCGTAGGACCAGAAACTGCATGTGATTCAACTCCATTTAGAACTCGGAAACAAACGCTAGCTCTCCTTACAAGAAACACACTCTGCTTTTGAGAAAAGAGCACTCTTCTACTCTACTGTGTTTCCTATAGGGCTAGAACAGTGAGCTTGCTCAGAACAAAAGAACTGTGCTTCCTACACACATGGGCCATATCTAGTTCAATTCTGCTTAGGAAACTGACAAGAACAGTAGATCCTCTTCAGTCCAATACACTGTACATGCTGCGTACAGACGCCAGTGCTATTTGCACTGTGTATGGCAATGGGAGCGCAATAGTGACTCTTCTTACCAGAAAACAATTCTTGCTCGTAGGACCAGAAACTGCATGTGATTCAACTCCATTTAGGACTGGGAAACAAACCCTAGCTCACCTTACAAGAAACACACTCTGCTTTTCAGAAAAGAGCACTCTTCTACTCTACTGTGTTTCCTATGGAGTCCAAACAGTTATCTTGCTCAGAACAAAAGAACTGTGCTTCCTACACACACGGGCCATATCTAGTTCAATTCTGCTTAGCAAACTGACAAGAACAGTAGCTCCTCTTCAGTCCAATACACTGTACTTACTGGGAACAGAAGCGAGTGCTGTTTGCTCTGTGTATGGCAATGGGAGCATAAGGGTGACTTTCCTTACCAGAAAACAACTCTTGCTCGTAGGAACGGAAACTGCATGTGATTCAACTCCATTTAGGACTGCGAAACAAATGCTAGCTCGCCTTACAAAAAACACACTCTGCTTTTGAGGAAAGAGCACTCTTCTACTCTACTGTGTTTCCTATAGGGCTAGAACAGTGAGCATGCTGAGTACAAAAGAACTGTGCTTCCTACACACATGGGCCATATCTAGTTCAACTCTGCTTAGGAAACTGACAAGAACAGTAGCTCCTCTTCAGTCCAATACACTGTAATTGCTGGGAACAGACGCGAGGTCTATTTGCACTGTGTATGGCAAAGGGAGCGCAATAGTGACTCTTCTTACCAGAAAACAACTCTTGCTCGTAAGACGAGAAACTGCACGTGTATTTCAACTCCACTTAGGACTGGGAAACAAACGCTAGCTCGACTTACACGAAACACACTCTGCTTTAGAGAAAAATGCACTCTTCTACTCTACTGTGTTTCCTATGGGGTTCGAAATGTGAGCTTGCTCAGAAAAAAGAACTGTGCTTCCTACACACACGGTCCATATCTTGTTCAATTCTGCTTAGGAAACTGACAAGAACAGTAGAACCTCTTCAGTCCAATAGACTGTGCATGCAGGGAACAGACGCCAGTGCTATTTGCCCTGTGTGTGACAATGGGAGCCCAATAGTGACTCTTCTTACCAGAAAACAACTCTTGCTCGTATGACCAGAAACTGCATGTGATTCAACTCCATTTAGTACTGGGAAACAAACGCTAGCTCGCCTTACAAGAAACACACTCTGCTTTTGAGAAAAGAGCACTCTTCTACTCTACTGTGTTTCCTATTGGGGTCCGAACAATGAGCTTGCTCAGAAAAAAAGAACTGTGCTTCCTACACACACGGGCCATATCTAGTTCAACTCTGCTTAGGAAACTGAAAAGAACAGTAGATCCTCTTCATTCCAGTACGCTGTACATGCTGGGTACAGACGCCAGTGCTATTTGCACTGTGTATGGAAATGGGAGTGCAATAGTGACTTTCCTTACCAGAAAACAACTCTTGCTCTTAGGAACGGAAACTGCATGTGATTCAAATCCATTTAGGACTGGGAAACAAACGCTAGCTTGCCTTACAAGAAACACACTCTGCTTTTGAGGAAAGAGCACTCTTCTACTCTACTGTGTTTCCTATAAGGCCAGAACAGTGAGCTTGCTGAGTACAAAAGAACTGTGCTTCCTACACACATGGGCCATATCTAGTTCAACTCTGCTTAGGAACCTGACAAGAACAGTAGATCCTCTTCAGTCCAATACACTGTACATGCTGGGTACAGACGCCAGTGATACTTGCACTGTGTATGGCAATGGTAGCGCAATAGTGACTCTTCTTACCACAAAACAACCATTGCTCGTAGGACTAGAAACTGCATGTGATTCAACTCCTTTTAGGACTGGGAAACAAACACTAGCTCCCCTTACAAGAAACACACTCTGCTTTTGAGAAAAGAGCACTCTTCTACTCTACTGTGTTTCCTATGGGGTCCAAACAGTGAGCTTGCTCTGAACAATAGAACTGTGCTTCCTACACACACGGGCCATATCTAGTTCAATTCTGCTTAGGGAACTGACAAGAACAGTAGCTCCTCTTCAGTGCAATACACTGTACTTGCTGGGAACAGACGCGAGTGCTATTTGCACTGTGTATGGCAATGGGAGCGCAATAGTCACTTTCCTTACCAGAAAACAACTCTTGCTCGTAGGAACGGAAACTGCATGTGATTCAACTCCTTTTAGGACTGGGAAACAAACGCTAGCTCGGCTTACAAAAAACACACTCTGCTTTTGAGGAAAGAACACACTTGTACTCTACTGTGTTTCCTATAGTGTCAGAACAGTGAGCTTGCTGAGTACAAAAGAACTGTGCTTCCTACACACATGGGCCATATCTAGTTCAACTCTGCTTAGGAACCTGACAAGAACAGTAGCTCCTCTTCAGTCCAATACACTGTACATGCTGGGATCAGAGGCCAGTGCTATTTGCCCTGAGTATGACAATGGGAGCACAATAGTGACTCTTATTACCAGAAAAATTTCTTGCTCGTAGGACCAGAAACTGCATGTGATTCAACTCCATTTAGGACTGGGAAACAAACGCTAGCTCGACTTTCAAGAAACACACTCTGCTTTTGAGAAAAAATGCACTCTTCTACTCTACTGTGTTTTCTATGGGGTTCGAAATGTGAGCTTGCTCAGAACAAAAGAACTGTGCTTCCTACATACACGGGCCATATCTAGTTCAATTCTCCTTAGGAAACTGACAAGAACAGTAGATCCTCTTCAGTCCAATACACTGTACATGCTGGGTACAGACGCCAGTGCTATTTGCCCTGTGTGTGACAATGGGAGCGCAATAGTGACTCTTCTTTCCAGAAAACAACTCTTGCTCGTAGGATCAGAAACTGCATGTGATTCAACTCCATTTAGGACTGGGAAACAAACGCTAGCTCGCCTTACAAGAAACACACTCTGCTTTTGAGAAAAGAGCACTCTTCTACTCTACTGTGTTTCCTATGGGGTCCAAACAGTGAGCTTGCTCGGAACAAAAGAACTGTGCTTCCTAAACACACGGGCCATATCTAGTTCAATTCTGCTTAGGAAACTGACAAGAACAGTAGCTCCTCTTCAGTCCAATACACTGTACTTGCTGGGAACAGAAGCGAGTGCTGTTTGCACTGTGTATGGCAATGGGAGCGCAAGAGTGACTTTCCTTACCAGAAAACAACTCTTGCTCGTAGGATCGGAAACTGCATGTGATTCAACTCCATTTAGGATGGCGAAACAAACCCTAGATCAGCTAACAAAAAACACACTCTGCTTTTGAGGAAAGAGCACTCTTCTACTCTACTGTGTTTCCTATAGGGCCAGAACAGTGAGCTTGCTGAGTACAAAAGAACTGTGCTTTTTACACACATGGGCCATATCTAGTTCAACTCTGCTTAGGAACCTGACAAGAACAGTAGATCCTGTTCAGACCAATACACTGTACATCCTGGGAACAGAGGCCAGTGCTATTTGCCCTGAGTATGACAATGGGAGCGCAATAGTGACTCTTATTACCAGAAAAAACTCTTGCTTGTAGGACCAGAAACTGCATGTGATTCAACTCCATTTAGGACTGGGAAACAAATGCTAGCTCGCCTTACAAGAAACACACTCTGCTTTTGAGAAAAGAGCACTCTTCTACTCTACTGTGTTTCCTATAGGGCCAGAACAGTGAGCTTGCTCAGAACAAAAGAACTGTGCTTCCTACACACACGGGCCATATCTAGTTCAATTCTGCTTAGGAAACTGACAAGAACAGTAGATCCTCTTCAGTCCAATACACTGTACATGTTGGGTACATACGCCAGTGCTATTTGCACTGTGTATGGCAATGGCGGCGCAATAGTGACTCTTCTTACCAGAAAACAACTCTTGCTCTTAGGACCAGAAACTGCATGTGATTCAACTCCATTTAGGAATGGGAAACAATCGCTAGCTCGCCTTACAAGAAACACAGTCTGCTTTTGAGAAAAGAGCACTCTTCTACTCTACTGTGTTTTCTAAGGGGTCCAAACAGTGAGCTTGCTCAGAACAAAAGAACTGGGCTTCCTACACACACGGGCCATATCTAGTTCAATTCTGCTTAGGAAACTGACAAGAACAGTAGCTCCTCTTCAGTCCAATACACTGTACTTGCTGGGAACAGACGCGAGTGCTATTTGCACTGTGTATGGCAATGGGAGTGCAAGAGTGACTTTCCTTACCAGAAAACAACTCTTGCTCGTAGGAACGGAAACTGCATGTGATTCAACTCCATTTAGAACTGCGAAACAAACACTAGCTCGCCTTACAAAAAACACACTCTGCTTTTGAGGAAATAGCACTCTTCTACTCTACTGTGTTTCCTATAGGGCCAGAACAGTGAGCTTGCTGAGTACAAAAGAACTGTGCTTCCTACACACATGGGCCATATCTCGTTCAACTCTGCTTAGGAAACTGACAAGAACAGTAGCTCCTCTTCAGTCCAATACACTCTACTTGCTGGGAACAGACACGATGGCTATTTGCACTGTGTATGGCAAAGGGAGCACAATAGTGACTCTTCAAAACCAGAAAAGAACTCTTGCTCATAAGACAAGAAACTGCATGTGTATTTCAACTCCATTTAGGACTGGGAAAGAAATGCTAGCTCGCCTTACAAGAAACACACTCTGCTTTTGAGAAAAATGCACTCTTCTACTTTACTGTGTTTCCTATGGGGTTCGAAATGTGAGCTTGCTCAGAAAAAAGAACTGTGCTTCCTACACACACGGTCCATATCTTGTTCAATTCTGCTTAGGAAACTGACAAGAACAGTAGAACCTCTTCAGTCCAATAGACTGTGCATGCTGGGAACAGACGCCAGTGCTATTTGCCCTGTGTGTGACAATGGGAGCACAATAGTGACTCTTCTTACCAGAAAACAACTCTTGCTCGTATGACCAGAAACTGCATGTGATTCAACTCCATTTAGTACTGGGAAACAAACGCTAGCTCGCCTTACAAGAAACACACTCTGCTTTTGAGAAAAGAGCACTCTTCTACTCTACTGTGTTTCCTATGGGGTCCGAACAATGAGCTTGCTCAGAACAAAAGAACTGTGCTTCCTACACACACGGGCCATATCTAGTTCAACTCTGCTTAGGAAACTGAAAAGAACAGTAGATCCTCTTCATTCCAGTACGCTGTACATGCTGGGTACAGACGCCAGTGCTATTTGCACTGTGTATGGCAATGGGAGCGCAATAGTGACTTTCCTTACCAGAAAACAACTCTTACTCTTAGGAACGGAAACTGCATGTGATTCAAATCCATTTAGGACTGGGAAACAAACGCTATCTTGCCTTACAAGAAACACACTCTGCTTTTGAGGAAAGAGCACTCTTCTACTCTACTGTGTTTCCTATAAGGCCAGAACAGTGAGCTTGCTGGGTACAAAAGAACTGTGCTTCCTACACACATGGGCCATATCTAGTTCAACTCTGCTTAGGAACCTGACAAGAACAGTAGATCCTCTTCAGTCCAATACACTGTACATGCTGGGAACAGAGGCCAGTGCTATTTGCCATGAGTATGACAATGGGAGCGCAATAGTGACTCCTATTACCAGAAAAAACTCTTGCTCGTAGGACCAGAAACTGCATGTGATTCAACTCCTTTTAGGACTGGGAAACAAACGCTAGCTCGCCTTACAAAAAACACACTCTGCTTTTGAGAAAAGAGCACTTTTCTACTCTACTGTGTTTCCTATAGGGCCAGAACAGTGAGCTTGCTGAGTACAAAAAAACTGGGCTTCCTACACACATGGTCCATATGTAGTTCAACTCTGCTTAGGAACCTGACAAGAACAGTAGATCCATTTCAGTCTCATACACTGTACATGCTGGGTACAGACGCCAGTGCTATTTGCACTGTGTATGGCAATGGGAGTGCAATAGTGACTCTTCTTACCAGAAAACAATTCTTGCTCGTAGGACCAGAAACTGCATGTGATTCAACTCCATTTAGGACTGGGAAACAAACGCTAGCTCACCTTACAAGAAACACACTCTGCTTTTCAGAAAAGAGCACTCTTCTACTCTACTGTGTTTCCTATGGGGTCCAAACAGTGAGCTTGCTCAGAACAAAAGAACTGTGCTTCCTACACACACGGGCCATATCTAGTTCAATTCTGCTTAGCAAACTGACAAGAACAATAGCTCCTCTTCAGTCCAATACACTGTACTTACTGGGAACAGAAGCGAGTGCTGTTTGCACTGTGTATGGCAATGGGAGCACAAGAGTGACTTTCCTTACCAGAAAACAACTCTTGCTCGTAGGAACGGAAACTGCATGTGATTCAACTACATTTAGGACTGCGAAACTAACACTAGCTCGGCTTACAAAAAACACACTCTGCTTTTGAGGAAAGAGCACTCTTCTACTCTATTGTGTTTCCTATAGGGCCAGAACAGTGAGCTTGCTGAGTACAAAAGAACTGTGCTTTTTACACACATGGGCCATATCTAGTTCAACTCTGCTTAGGAACCTGACAAGAACAGTAGATCCTCTTCAGTCCAATACACTGTACATCCTGGGAACAGAGGCCAGTGCTATTTGCCCTGAGTATGACAGTGGGAGCGCAATAGTGATTCTTATTACCAGAAAAAACTCTTGCTTGTAGGACCAGAAACTGCATGTGATTCAACTCCATTTAGGACTGGGAAACAAACGCTAGCTCGCCTTACAAGAAACACACTCTGCTTTTGAGAAAGGAGCACTCTTCTACTCTACTGTGTTTCCTATAGGGCCAGAACAGTGAGCTTGCTCAGAACAAAAGAACTGTGCTTCCTACACACACGGGCCATATCTAGTTCAATTCTGCTTAGGAAACTGACAAGAACAGTAGATCCTCTTCAGTCCCATACACTGTACATGCTGGGTACAGACGCCAGTGCTATTTGTACTGTTTATGGCAATGGGAGCGCAATAGTGATTCTTCTTACCAGAAAACATCTCTTGCTCGTAGGACCAGAAACTGCATGTGATTCAATTCCATTTAGGACGGGGAAACAAACGCTAGCTCGCCTTACAAGAAACACACTCTGCTTTTGAGAAAAGAGCACTCTTCTACTCTACTGTGTTTCCTATGGGGTCCAAAGAGTGAGCTTGCTCAGAACAAAAGAACTGTGCTTCCTACACACACGGGCCATATCTAGATCAACTCTGCTTAGAAAACTGACAAGAACAGTAGCTCCTCTTCAGTCCAAAACACTACTTGCTGGGAACTGACGGGAGTGCTATTTGCACTGTGTATGGCAATGGGAGCGCAAGAGTGACTTTCCTTACCAGAAAACAACTCTTGCTCATAGGAACGGAAACTGCATGTGATTCAACTCCATTTAGGACTGCAAAACAAACGCTAGCTCGCCTTACAAAAAACACACTCTGCTTTTGAGGAAAGAGCACTCTTCTACTCTACTGTGTTTCCTATAGGGCCAGAACAGTGAGCTTGCTGAGTACAAAAAAACTGGGCTTCCTACACACATGGTCCATATGTAGTTCAACTCCGCTTAGGAACCTGACAAGAACAGTAGATCCATTTCAGTATCATACACTGTACATGCTGGGTACAGACGCCAGTGCTATTTGCACTGTGTATGGCAATGGGAGCGCAATAGTGACTCTTCTTACCAGAAAACAATTCTTGCTCGTAGGACCAGAAACTGCATGTGATTCAACTCCATTTAGGACTGGGAAACAAACGCTAGCTCACCTTACAAGAAACACACTCTGCTTTTCAGAAAAGAGCACTCTTCTACTCTACTGTGTTTCCTATGGGGTCAAAACAGTGAGCTTGCTCAGAACAAAAGAACTGTGCTTCCTACACACACGTGCCATGTCTAGTTCAATTCTGCTTAGCAAACTGACAAGAACAATAGCTCCTCTTCAGTCCAATACACTGTACTTACTGGGAACAGAAGCGAGTGCCTTTTGCACTGTGTATGGCAATGGGAGCACAAGAGTGACTTTCCATACCAGAAAACAACTCTTGCTCGTAGGAACGGAAACTGCATGTGATTCAACTCCATTTTGGACTGCAAAACTAACGCTAGCTCGGCTTACAATAACACACTCTGCTTTTGAGGAAAGAGCACTCTTCTACTCTATTGTGTTTCCTATAGGGCCAGAACAGTGAGCTTGCTGAGTACAAAAGAACTGTGCTTTTTACACACATGTGCCATATCTAGTTCAACTCTGCTTAGGAACCTGACAAGAACAGTAGATCCTCTTCAGTCCAATACACTGTACATCCTGGGAACAGAGGACAGTGCTATTTGCCCTGAGTATGACAATGGGAGCGCAATAGTGACTCTTATTACCAGAAAAAACTCTTGCTTGTAGGACCAGAAACTGCATGTGATTCAACTCCATTTAGGACTGGGAAACAAACACTAGCTCGCCTTACAAGAAACACACTCTGCTTTTGAGAAAGGAGCACTCTTCTACTCTACTGTGTTTCCTATAGGGCCAGAACAGATAGCTTGCTCAGAACAAAAGAACTGTGCTTCCTACACACACGGTCCATATCTAGTTCAATTCTGCTTAGGAAACTGACAAGAACAGTAGATCCTCTTCAGTCCAATACACTGTACATGTTGGGTACATAAGCCAGTGCTATTTGCACTGTGTATGGCAATGGGGGTGCAATAGTGACTCTTCTTACCAGAAAACAACTCTTGCTCGTAGGACCAGAAACTGCATGTGATTCAACTCCATTTAGGACTGGGAAACAATCGCTAGCTCGCCTTACAAGAAACACACTCTGCTTTTGAGAAAAGAGTACTCATCTACTCTACTGTGTTTCCTATGGGGTCCAAACAGTGAGCTTGCTCAGAACAAAAGAGCTGGGCTTCCTACACACACGGGCCATATCTAGTTCAATTCTGATTAGGAAACTGACAAGAACAGTAGCTCCTTTTCAGTCCAATACACTGTACTTGCTGGGAATAGACGCGAGTGATATTTGCACTGTGTATGGCAATGGGAGTGCAAGAGTGACTTTCCTTACCAGAAAACAACTCTTGCTCGTAGGAACGGAAACTGCATGTGATTCAACTCCATTTAGGACTGCGAAACAAATGCTAGGTCGCCTTAAAAAAACACACTCTGCTTTTGAGGAAAGAGCACTCTTCTACTCTACTGTGTTTCCTATAGGGCTAGAACAGTGAGCATGCTGAGTACAAAAGAACTGTGCTTCCTACACACATGGGCCATATCTAGTTCAACTCTGCTTAGGAAACTGACAAGAACAGTAGCTCCTCTTCAGTCCAATACACTGTACTTGCTGGGAACAGACGCGAGGGCTATTTGCACTGTGTATGGCAAAGGGAGCGCAATAGTGACTCTTCTTACCAGAAAACAACTCTTGCTCGTAAGACGAGAAACTGCATGTGTATTTCAACTCCATTTAGGACTGGGAAACAAACGCTAGCTCGACTTACAGGAAACACACTCTGCTTTAGAGAAAAATGCACTCTTCTACTCTACTGTGTTTCCTATGGGGTTCGAAATGTGAGCTTGCTCAGAAAAAAGAACTGTGCTTCCTACACACACGGTCCATATCTTGTTCAATTCTGCTTAGGAAACTGACAAGAACAGTAGAACCTCTTCAGTCCAATAGACTGTGCATGCTGGGAACAGACGCCAGTGCTATTTGCCCTGTGTGTGACAATGGGAGCCCAATAGTGACTCTTCTTACCAGAAAACAACTCTTGCTCGTATGACCAGCAACTGCATGTGATTCAACTCCATTTAGGACTGGGAAACAAACGCTAGCTCGCCTTACAAGAAACACACTCTGCTTTTGAGAAAAGAGCTCTCTTCTACTCTACTGTGTTTCCTATGGGGTCCGAACAATGAGCTTGCTCAGAACAAAAGAACTGTGCTTCCTACACACACAGGCCATATCTAGTTCAACTCGGCTTAGGAAACTGAAAAGAACAGTAGATCCTCTTCATTCCAGTACGCTGTACATGCTGGGTACAGACGCCAGTGCTATTTGCACTGTGTATGGCAATGGGAGTGCAATAGTGACTTTCCTTACCAGAAAACAACTCTTACTCTTAGGAACGGAAACTGCATGTGATTCAAATCCATTTAGGACTGGGAAACAAACGCTAGCTTGCCTTACAAGAAACACACTCTGCTTTTGAGGAAAGCGCACTCTTCTACTCTACTGTGTTTCCTATAAGGCCAGAAGAGTGAGCTTGCTGAGTACAAAAGAACTGTGCTTCCTACACACATGGGCCATATCTAGTTCAACTCTGCTTAGGAACCTGACAAGAACAGTAGATCCTCTTCAGTCCAATACACTGTACATGCTGGGAACAGAGGCCAGTGCTATTTGCCCTGAGTATGACAATGGGAGCGCAATAGTGACTCTTATTACCAGAAAAAACTCTTGCTCGTAGGACCAGAAACTGCATGTGATTCAACTCCTTTTAGGACTGGGAAACAAACGCTAGCTCGCCTTACAAGAAACACACTCTGCTTTTGAGAAAAGAGCACTCTTCTACTCTACTGTGTTTCCTATGGGGTCCGAACAGTGAGCTTGCTCAGAACAAAAGAACTGTGCTTCCTACACACACAGGCCATATCTAGTTCAACTCTGCTTAGGAAACTGACAAGAACAGTAGATCCTCTTCAGTCCAATACACTGTACATGCTGGGTACAGACGCCAGGGCTATTTGCACTGTGTATGGCAATGGGAGCGCAATAGTGATTCTTCTTACCAGAAAACATCTCTTGCTCGTAGGACCAGAAACTGCATGTGATTCAATTCCATTTAGGACGGGGAAACAAACGCTAGCTCGCCTTACAAGAAACACACTCTGCTTTTGAGAAAAGAGCACTCTTCTACTCTACTGTGTTTCCTATGGGGTCCAAAGAGTGAGCTTGCTCAGAACAAAAGAACTGTGCTTCCTACACACACGGGCCATATCTAGATCAACTCTGCTTAGAAAACTGACAAGAACAGTAGCTCCTCTTCAGTCCAAAACACAGTACTTGCTGGGAACAGACGCGAGTGCTATTTGCACTGTGTATGGCAATGGGAGCACAAGAGTGACTTTCCTTACCAGAAAACAACTCTTGCTCGTAGGAACGGAAACTGCATGTGATTCAACTCCATTTAGGACTGCAAAACAAACGCTAGCTCGCCTTACAAAAAACACACTCTGCTTTTGAGGAAAGACCACTCTTCTACTCTACTGTGTTTCCTATAGGGCCAGAACAGTGAGCTTGCTGAGTACAGAAAAACTGGGCTTCCTACACACATGGTCCATATCTAGTTCAACTCTGCTTAGGAACCTGACAAGAACAGTAGATCCATTTCAGTCTAATACACTGTACATGCTGGGAACAGAGGCCTGTGCTATTTGCCCTGTGTATGACAATGGGAGCACAATAGTGACTCTTATTACCAGAAAAAACTCTTGCTCGTAGGACCAGAAACTGCATGTGATTCAACTCCATTTAGAACTCGGAAACAAACGCTAGCTCTCCTTACAAGAAACACACTCTGCTTTTGAGAAAAGAGCACTCTTCTACTCTACTGTGTTTCCTATAGGGCTAGAACAGTGAGCTTGCTCAGAACAAAAGAACTGTGCTTCCTACACACATGGGCCATATCTAGTTCAATTCTGCTTAGGAAACTGACAAGAACAGTAGATCCTCTTCAGTCCAATACACTGTACATGCTGCGTACAGACGCCAGTGCTATTTGCACTGTGTATGGCAATGGGAGCGCAATAGTGACTCTTCTTACCAGAAAACAATTCTTGCTCGTAGGACCAGAAACTGCATGTGATTCAACTCCATTTAGGACTGGGAAACAAACCCTAGCTCACCTTACAAGAAACACACTCTGCTTTTCAGAAAAGAGCACTCTTCTACTCTACTGTGTTTCCTATGGAGTCCAAACAGTTATCTTGCTCAGAACAAAAGAACTGTGCTTCCTACACACACGGGCCATATCTAGTTCAATTCTGCTTAGCAAACTGACAAGAACAGTAGCTCCTCTTCAGTCCAATACACTGTACTTACTGGGAACAGAAGCGAGTGCTGTTTGCTCTGTGTATGGCAATGGGAGCATAAGGGTGACTTTCCTTACCAGAAAACAACTCTTGCTCGTAGGAACGGAAACTGCATGTGATTCAACTCCATTTAGGACTGCGAAACTAACGCTAGCTCGGCTTACAAAAAACACACTCTGCTTTTGAGGAAAGAGCACTCTTCTACTCTACTGTGTTTCCTATAGGGCCAGAACAGTGAGCTTGCTGAGTACAAAAGAACTGTGCTTTTTACACACATGTGCCATATCTAGTTCAACTCTGCTTAGGAACCTGACAAGAACAGTAGATCCTCTTCAGTCCAATACACTGTACATCCTGGGAACAGAGGCCAGTGCTATTTGCACTGAGTATGACAATGGGAGCGCAATAGTGACTCTTATTACCAGAAAAAACTCTTGCTTGTAAGACCAGAAACTGCATGTGATTCAACTCCATTTAGGACTGGGAAACAAACGCAAGCTCGCCTTACAAGAAACACACTCTGCTTTTGAGAAAGGAGCACTCTTCTACTCTACTGTGTTTCCTATGGGGTTCGAAATGTGAGCTTGCTCAGAAAAAAGAACTGTGCTTCCTACACACACGGTCCATATCTTGTTCAATTCTGCTTAGGAAACTGACAAGAACAGTAGATCCTCTTCAGTCCAATAGACTGTGCATGCTGGGAACAGACGCCAGGGCTATTTGCCCTGTGTGTGACAATGGGAGCCCAATAGTGACTCTTCTTACCAGAAAACAACTCTTGCTCGTAGGACCAGAAACTGCATGTGATTCAACTCCATTTAGGACTGGGAAACAAATGCTAGCTTGCCTTACAAGAAACACACTCTGCTTTTGAGAAAGAGCACTCTTCTACTCTACTGTGTTTCCTATAGGGCCAGAACAGTGAGCTTGCTCAGAACAAAAAAAATGTGCTTCATAAACACACGGGCCATATCTAGTTCAACTCTGCTTAGGAACCTGACAAGAACAATAGTTCCTCTTAAGTCCAATACACTGTACATGCTGGGAACAAATGCCAGTGTTATTTGCCCTGTGTATGACAATGGTAGCGCAATAGTGACTCTTCTTACCAGAAAATACTCTTGCTTGTAGGACCAGAAAGTGCATGTGATTCAAATCCATTTAGGACTGGGAAAGAAACGCTAGCTCGCCTTACAAGAAACTCACTCTGCTTTTGAGAAAAGAGCACTCTTCTACTCTACTGTGTTTCCTATAGGGCCAGTACAGTTAGCTTGCTCAGAACAAAAGAACTGTGCTTCCTACACAAATGGCCATATCCAGTTCAATTCTGCTTAGGAAACTGACAAGAACAGTAGCTCCTCTTCAGTCCAATACACTGTACTTGCTGGGAACAGATGCGAGTGCTATTTGCACTGTGTTTGGCAATGGGAGCACAATAGTGACTTTCCTTACCAGAAAACAACTCTTGAGCATAGGACCAAAAACTGCATGTGAATCAACTCCATTTAGGACTGGGAAACAAACACTAGCTCGCCTTACAAGAAACACACTCTGCTTTTGAGAAAAGAACACTCTTCTACTCTACTGTGTTTCCTATAGGGCCAGAACAGTGAGCTTGCTCAGAACAAAAGAACTGTGCTTCGTACACACGGGCCATCTCTAGTTCAATTCTGCTTAGGAAACTGACAAGAACAGTAGATCCCCTTCAGTCCAATACACTGTATTTACTGGGAACAGACGCCAGTGCTATTTGCACTGTGTATGACAATGGGAGCACAATAGTGACTTTTCTTACCACAAAACATCTCTTGCTCCTAGGACCAGAAACTGCATGGGATTCAACTACATTTAGGACTGGGAAACAAACGCTAGCTTGCCTTACAAGAAACACACTCTGCTTTTGAGAAAAGAGCACTCTTCTACTCTACTGTGTTTCCTATAGGGCCAGAACAGTGAGCTTGCTCAGAACAAAAGAAATGTGCTTCATACACACACGGGCCATATCTAGTTCAACTCTGCTTAGGAAACTGACAAGAACAGTAGCTCCTCTTCAGTCCAATACACTGTACTTGCTGGGAACAGACGCGAGTGCTATTTGCACTGTGTACAGTAATAGGAGCACAATAGTGAGTTTTCTTACCAGTAAACATCTTTTGCACTTAGGACCAGAAACTGCATGTGATTCAACTTCCCTTAGGACTGGGAAACAAACGCTAGCTCACCTTACAAGAAACACACTCTGCTTTTGAGAAAAGTGCACTCTTCTACTCTACTGTGTTTCCTATTGGGTTCGAACAGTGAGCTTGCTCAGAACAAAAGAACTGTGCTTAGTTCACACACGGGCCATATCTGGTTCATCTCTACTTAGGAAACTGACAAGAACAGTAGCTCCTCTGCAGTCCAATACACTGTACTTGCTGGGAACAGACGCGAGTGCTATTTGTACTGTGTATGGTAATGGGAGCACAATAGTGACTCTTCATACCAGAAAACAGCTATTGCTCGTAGGACCAGAAACTGCATGTGATTCAACTCCATTTAGGACTTGGAAACAAACACTAGCTCGCCTTACAAGAAACACACTCTGCTTTTGAGAAAAGAGCACTCTGCTACTCTACTGTGTTTCCTATAGGGCCAGAACAGTGAGCTTGCTCAGAGCAAAACAACTGTGCTTCCTACACACACGGGCTATATCTAGTTCAACTCTGCTTAGGAAACTGACAAGAACAGTAGAACCTCTTCAGTCCAATACACTGTACATGCTGGTAAAAGACGCCAGTGCTATTTGCCCTGTGTATGACAATGCGAGCGCAATAGTGACTCTTCTTACCAGAAAACAACTCTTGCTTGTAGGACCAGAAACTGCATGTGATTCAACTCCTTTTAGGTCTGGGAAGCAAATGCTATCTCGCCTTACAAGAAACACACTCTGCTTTTGAGAAAAGAGCACTGAGTTTCCTATGGGGTCCGCACAGTGAGCTTGCTCAGAACAAAAGAGCTGTGAAACACACTCTGCTTTTGAGAAAAGAGCACTCTTCTACTCTACTGTGTTTTCTATAGGGCCAGAAAGTGTGCTTGCTCAAAACAAAAAAACTGTGCTTCCTATACACACGGGCCATATCAGTTCAACTCTGCTTAGGAAACTGACAAGAACAGTAGCTCCTCTTCAGTCTAATACACTGTACTTGATTGGAACAGACGCAAGTGCTATTTGCACTGTGTATGGCAATGGGAGCGCAATAGTGACTCTTCTTACCAAAAAACAACTCTACTCATAGGACCAGAAACTGCATGTGATTCAACTTCATTTACGACTGGAAAACAAACGCTAGCTCGCCTTACAAGAAACACACTCTGCTTTTGAGAAAAGAACACTCTTCTACTCTACTGTGTTTCCTATGGGGTCCGAACAGTGAGCTTGCTCAGAACAAACGAACTGTGCTTCCTCCACACACGGGCCATATCTAGTTCAAGTCTGCTTAGGAAACTGACAAGTACAGTAGCTCCTCTTCAATCCAATACACTGTACTTGCTGGGAGCAGACGCAAGTGCTATTTGCACTGTGTATGGCAATGGGAGCGCAATAGTGACACTTCTTACCAGAAAACAACTCTTGCTCTTAGGACCAGAAACTGCATGTGATTCAACTCCGTTTTAGACTGGGAAGCAAACGCTAGGTCACCTTACACTAAACACACTCGGCTTTTGAGAAAAGAGCAGTCTTCTACTCTACTGTGTTTCCTATAGGGCCAGTACAGTGAGCTTGCTCAGAAAAAAAGAACAGTGCTTCCTACACAAATGGCCATATCCATTACAATTCTGCTTAGGAAACTGACAAGAACAGTAGCTCCTCTTCAGTCCAATACACTGTACTTGCTGGGAACAGATGCGAGTGCTATTTGCACTGTGTTTGGCAATGGGAGCGCAATAGTGACTTTCCTTACCAGAAAACAACTCTTGCTCGTAGGAACAGAAACTGCATGTGATTCAACTCAATTTAGGACTGGGAAACAAACGCTAGTTCGCCTTTAAAGAAACACACTCTGCTTTTGAGAAAAGAGCACTCTTCTACTCTACTGTGTTTCGTATAGGGTCAGAACAGTGAGCTTGCTCAGAAAAAAAGAACTGTGCTTCCTACCCACACGGGCCATATCTAGTTCAACTCTGCTTAGGAAACTGACAAGAACAGTAGCTCCTCTTCAGTCCAATACACTGTACTTTCTAGAAAAGCCGCGAGTGCTATTTGCACTGTGTATTGCAAAGGGAGCGCAATAGTGACTCTTCTTACCAGAAAACAACTCTAGCTCATAGGACCAGAAACTGCATATGTATTTCAACTCCATTTTGGACTGGGAAACAAATGCTAGCTCGCCTTACAAGAAACACACTCTGCTTTTGAGAAAAGAGCACTCTTCTACTCTAATGTGTTTCCTATGGGGTTCGAACAGTGAGCTTGCTCAGAACAAAAGAACTGTGCTTCCTACACACATGGGCCATATCTAGTTTAACTCTGCTTAGGAAACTGCAAAGAACAGTAGCTCCTCTTCAGTCCAATACACTGTACTTGATTGGAACAGACGCAAGTGTTATTTGTACTGTGTATGGCAATGGGTTGCCCAATAGTGACTCTTCTTACCAAAAAATAACTCTACTCGTAGGACCGGAAACTGCATGTGATTCAAACTCATTTAGGACTGGGAAACAAACGCTAGCTTGCCTTACAAGAAACACACTCAGCTTTTGAGAAAAGAGCACTCTTCTACTCTACTGTGTTTCCTATGGGGTCTGAACAGTGAGCTTGCTCAGAACAAAAGAACTGTGCTTCCTACACACACGGGCCATATCTAATTCAACTCTGCTTAGGAAACTGATGAGAACAGTAGCTCCTCTTCAGTACAATACACTGTACATGCTGGAAACACACGCCAGTGCTATTTGCCCTGTGTATGACAATGGGAGCGCAATAGTGACTCTTCTTACCAGAAAAAAACTCTTGCTCGTAGGACCAAAAACTGCATGTGATTCAACTCCATTTAGGACAGGGAAAAAAAAACGCTAGCTTGCCTTAAAGAAACACAGTCTGCTTTTGAGAAAAGAGCACTCTTCTACTCTACTGTGTTTCCTATAGGGCCAGAACAGTGAGCTTGCTCAGAACAAAAGAACTGTGCTTCCTACACACACGGGCCATATCTAGTTCAACTCTGCTTTGGAAACTGACAAAAACAGTAGCTCCTCTTCAGTCCAATATACTGTACTTACTGGGAACAGACGCCCATGCTATTTGCACTGTGTATGGCAATTGGAGCACAATAGTGACTCTTCTTATCAGAAAACAACTCTTGCTCTTAGGACCAGAAACTGCATTTGATTCAATCCACTTAGGACTGGGAAACAAACGCTAGCTCGCCTTACAAGAAACATGCTCTGCTTTTGAGAATAGGGCACACATCTACTCTAATGTATTTCCTATGGGGTCCAAACAGTGTGCTTGCTCAGAACAAAAGAACTGTGCTTCCTACACACACGGGTCATATCTAGTTCAACTCTGCTTAGGAAACTGAGAAAAACAGTTGCTCCTCTTCAGTCAAATACACTGTCCTTGCTGGGAACAGATGCGAGGGCTATTTGCACTGTGTATGGCAATGGGAGCACAATAGTGACTCTTCTTACCAGAAAACAACTCTTGCTCGTAAGACCAGAAACTGCATTTGATTCAATCCACTTAGGACTGGGAAACAAACGCTAGTTCGCCTTACAAGAAACACGCTCTGCTTTGGAGAATAGGGCACACATCTTCTCTACTGTGTTTCCTATGCTGTCCAAACAGTGAGCTTGCTCAAAACAAAAGAATTGTGCTTCCTACACACACAGGTCATATCTAGTTCAACTCTGCTTAGGAAACTGACAAGAACAGTAGCTCCTCTTCAGTCCAATAAACTTTACTTGCTGGGAACAGACGCGAGTGCTATTTGCACTGTGTACGGCAATGGGAGCGCAATAGTGACTTTCCTTACCAAAAAAAAACTCTTGCTCGTAGGACCTGAAACTGGATGTGATTCAACTCCTTTTAGGACTGGGAAACAAACGCTAGCTCGCCTTACAAGAAACACACTCTGCTTTTGAGGAAAGAGCACTCTTCTACTCTACTGTGTTTCCTATAGTGCCAGAACAGTGAGCTTGCTGAGTACAAAAGAACTGTGCTTCCTACACACATGGGCCATATCTAGTTCAACTCTGCTTAGGAACTTGACAAGAACAGTAGATCCTCTTCAGTCCAATACACAGTACATGCTGGGAACAGACGCCAGTGCTATTTTCCCTGCATATGACAATGGGAGCGCAATAGACACTCTTCTTACCAGAAAAAACTCTTGATCGTAGGACCAGAAACTGCATGTGATTCAACTCAATTTAGGACTGGGAAACAAAGGCTAGCTCGCCTTACAAGAAACACACTCTGCTTTTGAGAATAGAGCACTCTTCTACTCTACTGTGTTTCCTGTAGGGCAAGAACAGTGAACTTGCTCAGAACAAAAGAACTGTGCTTCCTACACACACGGGCCATATCTAGTTCAACTCTGTTAGGAAACTGACAAGAACAGTAGCTCCTCTTCAGTCCAATACACTGTACTTGCTGGGAACAGACGTGAGTGCTATTTGTACTGAGTGTGGCAATGGGAGCACAATAGTGACTCTTCTTACCAGAAAACAACTCTTGCTCGTAGGACCAAAAACTGCTTTTGATTCAACTCCATTTAGGACTGGGAAACAAACGCTAGCTCGCCTTACAAGAAACACACTCTGCTTTTGAGAAAAGAGCACTGTTCTACTCTACTGTGTTTCCTATAGGGCCTGTACAGTGAGCTTGCTCAGAACAAAAGAACTGTGCTTCCTGCACACACGGGCCATATCTAGTTCAATTCTGCTTAGGAAACTGACAAGAACAGTAGCTCCTCTTCAGTCCAATACACTGTACTTGCTGGGAACAGACGCGAGTGCTATTTGCTCTGTGTAAGTCAAAGGGAGCACAATAGTGACTCTTCTTACCAAAAAACAACTCTAGCTCATAGGACCAGAAACTGCATGTGTATTTCAACTCCATTTAGGACTGGGAAAAAAACGCTAGCTCGCCTTACAAGAAGCATACTCTGCTTTTGAGAAAAGAGCACTCTTCTACTCTACTGTGTTTCCTATGGGGTTCGAACAGTGAGCTTGCTCAGAACAAAAGAAATGTGCTTCCTACACACACGGGTCATATCTAGTTCAACTCTGCTTATGAACCTGACAAGAACAGTAGATCCATTTCAGTCTCATACACTGTACATGCTGGGTACAGACGCCAGTGCTATTTGCACTGTGTATGGCAATGGGAGCGCAATAGTGACTCTTCTAACCAGAAAACAATTCTTGCTCGTAGGACCAGAGTTGTTTTCTGTGATTCAACTCCCATTTAGGTTGGTAAACAAACGCTAGCTTGCATTACAAGAAACAGACTCTGCTTTTGAGAAAAGAGCTCTCTTCTACTCTACTGTGTTTCCTATGGGTTCCGAACAGTGAGCTTGATCAGAACAAAAGAACTGTGCTTCCTACACACACGGCCATATCTAGTTCAACTCTGCTTAGGAAACTGACAAGAACAGTAGCTCCACTTCAGTCCAATACACTGTGCATGCTGGGAACAGACGCCAGTGCTTTTTGCCCTGTGTATGACAGTGGGAGCGCAATAGTGACTCTTTTTACCAGAAAACAACTCTTGCTCGTAGGACAAGAAAATGCATGTGATTCAACTCCCATTTAGGACTGGGAAACAAACGCTACCTCGCCTTACAAGAAACACACTCTGTTTTTGAGAAAAGAGCACTCTTCTACTCTACTGTGTTTCCTATATGGCCAGAACAGTGAGCTTGCTCAGAACAAAAGAACTGTGCTTCCTACACACACAGGACATATATAGTTTAACTCTGTTTAGGAAACTGACAAGAACAGTAGCTCCTCTTCAGTCCAATACACTGTACTTGCTGGGATCAGACGCGAGTGCTATTTGCACTGTGTATGGCAATGGGAGCACAATAGTGCCTTTCCTTACCAGAAAACAACTCTTACTCGTGGGACAAACAACTGCATGTGATTCAACTCCATTTAGGACTGGGAAACAAACGCTAGCTCGCCTTACAAGAAACACACTCTACTTTTGAGAAAAGAACACTCTTCTACTCTGCTGTGTTTCCTATAGGGCCAAAACAGTGAGCTTGCTTAGAACAAAAAAACTGTGCTTCCTACACACATGGCCATATCTAGTTCAACTCTGCTTAGGAAACTGACAAGAACAGTAGATCCCCTTCAGTCCAATACACTGTACATGCTGGGAACAGACGCCAGTGCTATTTGCACTGTGTATGACAATGGGAGCACAAAAGTGACACTTCTTACCAGAAAACAGCTCTTGCTCGAAGGACCAGAAACTGCATGTGATTCAACTCCATTTAGGACTGGGAAACAAACGCAAGCTCTCCTTACAAGAAACACACTCTGCTTTTTAGAAAAGAGCACTCTTCTAATCTAATGTGTTTCCTATGGGGTCCGAAAAGTGAGCTTGCTCAGAACAAAAAACTGTGCTTCCTACACACACGGACCATATCTAGTTCAACTCTGCTTAGGAATCTGACAAGAACAGTAGCTCCTCTTCAGTCCAATACACATTACTTGCTGGGAACAGACGCGAGTGCTATTTGCAGTGTGTATGGCAATGGGAGCGCAATAGTGACTCTTCTTACCAGAAAACAACTCTTGCTCATAGGACGAAAAACTGCATGGGATTCAACTACTTTTAGGACTGGGAAACAAACGCTAGCGCGCCTTACAAGAAACACACTCTGCTTTTGAGAAAAGAGCACTCTTCTACTCTACTGTGTTTCCTATGGGGTCCGAATATTGAGCTTGCTCAGAACAAAAGAACTGTGCTTCCTACACACACGGGCCATACTAGTTCAACTCTGCTTAGGAAACTGACAAGAACAGTAGCTCCTCTTCAGTCCAATACACTGTACTTACTGGGATCAGACGCGAGTGCTCTTTGCACTGTGCATGGCAATGGGAGCACAATAGTGACTTTCCTTACCAGAAAACAACTCTTGCTCGTGGGACCAACAACTGCATGTGATTCAACTCCATTTAGGACTGGAAAACAAACGCTAGCTCGCCCAACAAAAACACACTCTGCTTTTGAGAAAAGAGCACTCTTCTACTCTACTGTGTTTCCTATAGGGCCAGAACAGTGAGCTTGCTCAAAACAAAAGAATTGTGCTTCCTACACACACGGGCCATATCTAGATCAATTCTGCTTAGGAAACTGACAAGAACAGTAGATCCTCTTAAGTCCAATACACTGTACATGCTGGGAACAGATGCCAGTGCTATATGCCCTGTGTATGACAATGGGAGCGCACTAGTGACTCTTCTTACCAGAAAACATCTCTTGCTCGTAGGACCAGAAACTGCATGTGATTCAACTCCATTTAGGACTGAGATACAAACGCTAGCTCGCCTTACAAGAAACACACTCTGCTTTTGAGAAAAGGGCACTATTCTACTCCACTGTATTTCCTCTGGGGTCCGAAGAGTGAGTGCTCAGAAGAAAAGAACTGTGCTTCCTACACACACGGCCATAGCTAGTTCAATTCTGCTTAGGAAACTGACAAGAACAGTAAATCCTCTTCCATCCAATACACTGTACATGCTGGGAACAGACGCCAGAGCTATTTGCCCTGTGTATGACAATGGGAGCACAATAGTGACTCTTGATACCAGAAAACAACTCTTGCTCATAGGACCAGAAACAGCATGGGATTCAACTCCATTTAGGACTGGGAAACAAACGCTAGCTCGTCTTACAAAAAACACACTCTGCTTTGATAAAAGAGCACTCTTCTACTCTAATGTGTTTCCTATAGGGCCAGAACAGTGAGCTTGCTCAGAACAAAAGAACTGTGCTTCCTACACACACGGGCATAGCTAGTTCAACTCTGCTGAGGAAACTGACAAGAACAGTAGATCCTCTTCAGTGCAATACACTGTACATGCTGGGAACGGGCGCCAGTGCTATTTGCACTGTGTATGGCAATGGGAGCACAAGAGTGACTCTTCTTACCAGAAAACAACTCTTGCTCGTAGGAAGAGAAACTGCATGTGATTCAACTCCATTTAGGACTGGGAAACAAACGCTAGCTTGCCTTACAAGAAACACACTCTGCTTTTGAGAAAAGAGTACTCTTCTACTCTACTGTGTTTCCTAAAGGGCCAGGCCAGTGAGCTTGCTCAGAACAAAAGAAATGTGCTTCCTGCATACACGGGGCATATCTAGTTCAACTCTGCTTAGGAAACTGACAAGAACAGTAGCTCCTCTTCAGTCCAATACACTGTACTTGCTGGGAAGACGCCAGTGCTATTTGCCCTGTGTATGACAATGGGAGCACAATAGTGTCTCTTCTTAACAGAAAACAACTCCTGCTCATAGGAGCAGAACCTGCATGTGATTCAACTCCATTTAGGACTGGGAAACAAACACTAGCTCGCCTTACAAGAAACACACTCTGCTTTTGAGAAGAGAGCACTCTTCTACTCTACTGTGTTGCCTATGGCGTCCGAACAGTGAGCTAGCTCAGAACAAAAGAACTGTGCTTCCTACACACACGGGCTATATCTAGTTCAACTCTCCTTAGGAAACTGACAAGAATAGTAGCTCCTCTTCAGTGCAATACACTGTACAAGCTGGGAACAGAATCCAGTGTTATTTGCCCTGTGTATGACAGTGGGAGCGCAATAGTGACTCTTTTTTACCAGAAAACAACTCTTGCTCGTAGGACCAGAAAATGCATGTGATTCAACTCCCATTTAGGCCTGGGAAACAAACGCTAGCTCGCCTTACAAGAAACACACTCTGTTTTTGAGAAAAGAGCACTCTTCTACTCTACTGTGTTTCCTATATGGCCAGAACAGTGAGCTTGCTCAGAACAAAAGAACTGTGCTTCCTACACACACGGGCCATATATAGTTTAACTGTGCTTTGGAAACTGACAAGAACAGTAGCTCCTCTTCAGTCCAATATACTGTACTTGCTGGGAACAGACGCGAGTGCTATTTGCACTGTGTATGGCAATGGGAGCACAATAGTGCCTTTCCTTACCAGAAAACAACTCTTACTCGTGAGACAAACAACTGCATGTGATTCAACTCCATTTAGGACTGGAAAACAAACGCTAGCTCGCCTTACAAGAAACACACTCTGCTTTTTAGAAAAGAGCACTCTTCTACTCTAATGTGTTTCCTATGGGGTCCGAAAAGTGAGCTTGCTCAGAACAAACGAACTGTGCTTCCTACACACACGGGCCATATCTAGTTCAACTCTGCTTAGGAATCTGACAAGAACAGTAGCTCCTCTTCAGTCCCATACACATTACTAGCTGGGAGGAGACGCGAGTGCTATTTGCAGTGTGTATGGCAATGGTAGCAAAATAGTGACTCTTCTTACCAGAAAACAACTCTTGCTCATAGGACGAAAAACTGCATGGGATTCAACTACATTTAGGACAGGGAAACAAACGCTAGCACGCCTTACAAGAAACAAACACTGCTTTTGAGAAAAGAGCACTCTTCTACTCCACTGTGTTTCCTATGGGGTCCAAACATTGAGCTTGCTCAGAACAAAAGAACTGTGCTTCCTACACACACGGGCCATATCTAGTTCAACTCTGCTTAGGAAACTGACAAGAACAATAGCTCCTCTTCAGTACAATACACTGTACTTGCTGGGATCAGACGCGAGTGCTATTTGCACTGTGCATGGCAATGGGAGCACAATAGTGCCTTTCCTTTCCAGAAAACAACTCTTGCTCGTGGGACCAACAACTGCATGTGATTCAACTCTATTTAGGACTGGAAAACAAATGCTAGCTTGCCTTACAAGAAACACACTCTGATTTTGAGAAAAGAGCAGTATTCTACTCTAATGTGTTTCCTATAGGGCCAGAACAGTGAGCTTGCTCAGAACAAAGAACTGTGCTTCCTACACACACGAGCCACATCTACTTCAACTCTGCTTAGGAAACTGACAATAACAATAGCTCCTCTTCAGTCCAATAAACTGTAAATGCTGGGAACAGACGCCAGTGCTATTTGCCTTGTGTATGACAATGGGAGCGCAATAGTGACTCTTCTTACCAGAAAACAACTCTTGATCGTAGGACCAGAAACTGCATGTGATTCAACTCCATTTAGGACTGGGAAACAAACGCTAGCTGGCCTTACAAGAAGCACACTCTGCTTTTGAGGAAAGAGCACTCTTCTACTCTAATGTGTTTCCCACATGGCCAAAACAGTGAGCTTGCTCAGAACAAAAGAACTGTGTATCCTATACACACGGGCCATGTATAGTTCAACTCTGCTTAGGAAACTGACAAGAACAGTAGCTCCTCTTCATTCCAATACACTGTACTTGCTGGAAACAGACGCGAGTGCTAATTGCACTGTGTATAGCAATGGGAGCCCAATAGTGTCTCTTTGTACCAGAAAACAACTCTTGCTCGTAGGACCAAATACTGCATGTGACTCACCTCCATTTCAGACTGGGAAACAAACGCTAGCTTGCCTTACAAGAAACACACTCTGTTTTTGAGAAAAGCGCACTCTTCTACTCTACTGTGTTTCCTATGGGATCCGAACAGTGAGCTTGCTCAGAACAAAATAACTGTGCTTCCTACACACACAGGCCATATCTAGTTCAACTCTTCATAGGAAACTGACAAGAACAGTAGCTCCTCTTCAGTCCAATACACTGTACTTGCTGGGAACAGACGCGTGTGCTATTTGAACTGTGTATTGCAATGGGAGCACAATAGTGACTCTTCTTACCAGAAAACAACTCTTGCTCGTAGGACCAGAAACTGCATGTGATTCAACTCCATTTAGGACTGGGAAACAAACGCTAGCTCGCCTTACAAGAAACAAATTCTGCTTCTGAGAAAAGAGCTCTCTTCTACTCTACTGTGTTTCCTATAGGGCCAGAACAGTGAGCTTGCTCAGAACAAAAAAATTGTGCTTCCTACACACACGGGCCATATCTAGTTCAACTCTGCTTAGGAAACTGACAAGAACAGTAGCTCCTCTTCAGTCCAATACACTGTACTTGCAGGTCGCAGGCACGAGTCCTATTTGCAGTGTGTATGGCAATGGGAGCGAAATAGTGACTCATTTACCAGAAAACAACTCTTGCCCGTAAAAACAGAAACGGCATGAGATTCAAATCTGTTTCTGACAGGGAAACAAACACTAGCTAGCCTTACAAGAAACATACTCTGCTTTTGAGAAAATAGCACTCTTCTACTCTACTGTGTTTCCTATGGGGTCCGAACAGTGACCTTGCTCAGAACAAAAGAACTGTGCTTCCTACACACACGGGCCATATCTAGTTCAACTCTGCTTAGGAAATTGACAAGAGCAGTAGATCATCTTCAGTCTAATACACAGTACTTGCTGGGAACAGACGTGAGTGCTATTTGCACTCTTTAGGGCAAAGGGAGCACAATAGTGACTTTCCTTACCAGAAAACAACTGTGGCTCGTGGGACCAACAACTGCATGTGATTCAACTCCATTTAGGACTGGAAAACAAACGCTAGCTCGCTTTACAAAAACACACTCTGCTTTTGAGAAAAGAGCACACTTCTACTCTAATGTGTTTCCTATGGGTTCCGAACAGTGAGCTTGCTCAGAAAAAAATAACTGTGCTTCCTACACACACGGGCCATATTAGTTCAACTCTGCTTAGGAAACTCTCAAGAACAGTAGCTCCTCTTCATTCCAATACACTGTACTTGCTGGGAACAGACGGGAGTACTATTTGCACTGTGTATGGCAATGGGAACACAATAGTGACTCTTCTTACCAGAAAACAACTCTTGCTCATAGGACGAAATACTGCATGGGATTCAACTCCATTTAGGACTGGGAAACAAATGCTAACTCGCCTTAAAAGAAACACACTCTGCTTTTGAGAAAAGAGCACTCTTCTACTCTACTGTGTTTCCTATAGGGCCAGAACAGTGAGCTTGCTCAAAACAAAAGAACTGTGCTTCCTACACACACGGGCCATATCTAGATCAATTCTGCTTAGGAAACTGACAAGAACAGTAGATCCTCTTAAGTCCATTACACTGTACATGCTGGGAACAGATGCCAGTGCTATATGCCCTGTATATGACAATGGGAGCGCACTAGTGACTCTTCTTACCAGAAAACAACTCTTGCTCGTAGGACCAGAAACTGCATGTGATTCAACTCCATTTAGGACTGAGAAACAAACGCTAGCTCGCCTTACAAGAAACACACTCTGCTTTTGAGAAAAGGGCACTCTTCTACTCTACTGTATTTCCTCGGGGTCCAAACAGTGAGCTTTTTCAGAAGAAAAGAACTGTGCTTCCTACACACACGGCCATAGCTAGTTCAATTCTGCTTAAGAAACTGACAAGAACAGTAGATCCTCTTCCGTCCAATACACTGTACATGCTGGGAACAGATGCCAGTGCTATTTGCCCTGTGTATGACAATGGGAGCACAATAGTGACTCTTGATACCAGAAAACAACTCTTGCTCGTAGGACCAGAAACTGCATGAGATTCAACTCCATTTAGGACTGGGAAACAAACGTTAGCTCGTCTTACAAAAAACACACTCTGCTTTGATAAAAGAGCACTCTTCTACTCTAATGTGTTTCCTATATGGCCAGAACAGTAAGCTTGCTCAGAACAAAAGAACTGTGCTTCCTACAAACACGGCCATACCTAATTCAACTCTGCTTAGGAAACTGACAAGAACAGTAGATCCTCTTCAGTCCAATACACTGTACATGCTGCGAACAGACGCCAATGCTATTTGCCCTGTGTATGACAATGGGAGCGCAATAGTGACTCTTCTTACCAGAAAACAACTCTTCCTCGTAGGACCAGAAAATGCATGTGATTCAACTCCATTTAGGACGGGAAACCAAATGCTAGCTCGCCTTACAAGAAACACACTCTGCTTTTGAGAAAAGAGCACTCTTCTACTCTACTGTGTTTCCTATGGGGTCCGAACAGTCAGCTTGCTCAGAACAAAAGAACTGTGCTTCCTACACACACGGGCTATATCTAGTTCAACTCTGCTTAGGAAACTGACAGGAACAGTAGCTATTCTTCAGTCCAATACACTGTAATTGCTGGGAACAGACACGAGTGGTATTTGCACTATATATGGCAATGGGAGCACAATAGTGTCTTTCTTGCCAGAAAACAACTCTTGCTCGTAGGACCAGAAACTGCATGTGATTCAACTCCATTAAGACTGGGAAACAAACGCTAGCTTGCCTTACAAGAAACACACTCTGCTTTTGAGGAAAGAGCAGTATTCTAGTCTAATGTGTTTCCTATAGTGCCAGAACAGTGAGCTTGCTCAGAACAAAAGTACTGTGCTTCCTACACACACGGGCCATATCTAGTTGATCTCTGCTTAGGAAACTGACAAGAGCAGTAGCTCCTCTTCAGTCCAATACACTGTACTTGCTGGGAACTGACGCGAGTGTTATTTGCAAGGTGTATGTGAATGGGAGCGCAATAGTGACTTTCCTTACCAGAAAACAACTCTTGCTCATAGGACCAGAAATTGCATGTGATTCAACTCCATTTAGGACTGGGAAAAAAACACTAGCTCGCCTTACAAGAAACAGACTCTGCTTTTGAGAAAAGAGCACTCTTCTACTCTAATGTGTTTCCTACATGGCCAGAACAGTGAGCTTGCTCAGAACAAAAGAACTGTGCTTCCTACACACACGGCCATATCTAATTCAATTCTGCTTAGGAAACTGACAAGAACAGTAGATCCTCTTTCGTCCAATACACTGTACATGCTGGGAACAGATGCCAGTGCTATTTGCCCTGTGTATGGCAATGGGAGCGCAATAGTGACTCTTCTTACCAGAAAACAACTCTTGCTCATAGGACCAGAAACTGCATGTGATTCAACTCCATTTAGGACTGGGAAACAAACGCTAGCTCGCCTTACAAGAAACACACTCTGCTTTTGAGAAAAGGGCACTCTTCTACTCTACTGTGATTCCTATGGGGACCGAAAAGTGACCTTGCTCAGAACAAAAGAACTGTGCTTCCTACACACACGGCCATATCTAGTTCATTTCTGCTTAGGAAACTGACAAGAAGAGTAAATCCTCTTCAGTCTAATACACTGTACATGCTGGGAACAAACTCCAGTGCTATTTGCCCTGTGAATGACAATCAGAGCGCAATAGTGACTCTTCTTACCAGAAAACAACTTTTGCTCGTAGGACCAGAAACTGCATGTGATTCAACTCCATTTAGGACTGGAAAACAAACGCTAGCTCGCCTTACAATAAACACACTCTGCTTTTGAGAAAAGAATACTCTTCTAATGTAATGTGTTTCCTCTAGGGCCAGAACAGTGAGCTTGCTCAGTAAAAAAGAACTCTGCTTCCTACACACACGGGCTATATCTAGTACAACTCTGCTTAGGAAACTGACAAGAACAGTAGATCCACTTCAGTGCAATACACTGTACTTGCTTAGAACAGATGCGAGTGCTATTTGCAGGGTGTATGGGAATGGGAGCGAAATAGTGACTTTCCTTACCAGAAAACAACTCTTGCTCATGGGACCAAAAACTGCATGTGATTCAACTCCACTTAGGACTGGGAAACAAACGCTAGCTCGCCTTACAAGAAACACACTCTGCTTTTGAGAAAAGAGCACTCTTCTACTCTAATGTGTTTCCTATATGGCCAGAACAGTGAGCTTGCTCAGAACAAAGGAACTGTGCTTCTTACACACACGGGCCATATCTAGTTCAACTCTGCTTAGGAAACTGACAAGAACAGTAGATCCTCTTCAGTGCAATACACTGTACATGCCGGAACAGACGCCAGTGTTATTTCCCCTGTGTATGACAATGGGAGCGCAATAGTGACTCTTCTTACCAGAAAACAACTCATCCTCGTAGGACCAGAAACTGCATGTGATTCAACTCCATTTAGGACTGGGAAACAAACGCTAGCTCGCCTTACAAGAAACAGACTCTGCTTTTGAGAAAAGAGCACTCTTCTACTCTACTTTGTTTCCTATGGGGTCCGAACAGTGAGCTTGCTCAGAACAAAAGAACTGTGCTTCCTACAAAAACGGGCCATATCTAGTTCAACTCTGCTTAGGAAACTGACAAGAATAGTAGCTTTTCTTCAGTCCAATACACTGTAATTGCTGGGAACAGACGCGAGTGCTATTTGCACTGTGTATGGCAATGGGAGCACATTAGTGACTCTTCTTACCAGAAAACAACTCTTGTTCGTAGGACCAGAAACTGCCTGTGATTCAACTCCATTTAGGACTGGGAAACAAATGCTAGCTCGCCTTACAAGAAACACACTCTGCTTTTGAGAAAAAGGCACTCTTCTACTCTACTGTGGTTCCTATGGGGTCCAAACAGTGAGCTTGCTCAGAACAAAAGAACTGGGCTTCCTACATACATGGTCCATATCTAGTTCAATTCTGCTTCGGAAACTGACAAGAACAGTAGATCCTCTTCAGTCCAATACACTGTACATGCTAGGAACAAACTCCAGTGCTATTTGCCCTGTGAATGACAATCAGAGCGCAATAGTGACTCTTCTTACCAGAAAACAACTTTTGCTCGTAGGACAAGAAACTGCATGTGATTCAACTCCATTTAGGACTGGAAAACAAACGCTAGCTTGCCTTACAATAAACATACTCTACTTTTGAGAAAAGAATACTCTTCTACTCTAATGTGTTTCCTCTAGGGCCAGAACAGTGAGCTTGCTCAGTAAAAAAGAACTCTGCATCCTACACAAACGGGCTATATCTAGTTCAGCTCTGCTTAGGAAACTGACAAGAACAGTAGATCCTCTTCAGTGCAATACACTGTACTTGCTTAGAACAGATGCGAGTGCTATTTGCAGGGTGTATGGGAATGGGAGCACAATAGTGACTTTCCTTACCAGAAAACAACTCTTGCTCATGGGACCAAAAACTGCATGTGATTCAACTCCATTTAGGACTGGGAAACAAACGCTAGCTCGCCTTACAAGAAACACACTCTGCTTTTGAGAAAAGAGCACTCTTCTACTCTACTGTGTTTCCTATAGGGCCAAAACAGTGAGCTTGCTCAGAACAAAAGAACTGTGCTTCCTACAAACACGGCCATATCTAGTTCAATTCTGCTTAGGAAACTGCCAAGAACAGTAGATCCTCCTCAGTCCAATACACTGTACATGCTGGGAACAGACGAAGTGCTATTTGCCCTGTGTATGACAATGGGAGCACAATAGTGACTCTTCTTACCAGAAAACAAATCGTGCTCGTAGGACCAGAAACTGCATGTAATTCAACTCCATTTAGGACTGGGAAACAAACGCTAGCTGGCCTTACAAGAAACCCACTCTGCTTTTGAGAAAAGAGAACTCTTCTACTCTAATGTGTTTCCTACAGGGCCAGAAAAGTGAGCTTGCGCAGAACAAAAGAACTGTGCTTCCTATACACACGGGCCATATCTAGTTCAACTCTGCTTAGGAAACTGACAAGAACAGTAGCTCCTCTTCAGTGCAACACACTTTATTTGCTGGGAACAGACGCGAGTGCTATTTGCCCTGTGAATGGCAATGGGAGCACAATAGTGACTCTTCTTACCAGAAAACAACTCTTGCTCATAGCACGAAAAACTGCATGGGATTCAACTACATTTAGGACTTGGAAAAAAGCGCTAGCGCGCTTTAGAAGAAACACACTCTGCTTTTGAGAAAAGAGCACTCTTCTACTCTACTGTGTTTCCTATAGGGCCAGAACAGTGAGCTTGCTCAGAACAAAAGAAATGTGCTTCCTACACACATGGGCCATATCTAGATCAATTCTGCTTAGGAAACTGACAAAAACAGTACATCCTCTTAAGTCTAATACACTGTACATGCTGGGAACAGATGCCAGTGCTATTTGGCCTGTGTATGACAATGGTAGCACAATAGTGACTCTTCTTACCAGAAAACAACTCTTGCTCGTAGGACCAGAAACTGCATGTGATTCAACTCCATTTAGGAGTGGGAAACAAACGCTAGCTTGCCTTACAAGAAACACACTATGCTTTTGAGAAAAGAGCACTCTTCTACTCTACTGTGTTTCCTATATGGCCAAAACAGTGAGCTTGCTCAGAACAAAAGAACTGTGCTTCCTACACACACAGCCATATCTATTTCAATTCTGCTTAGGAAACTGACATGAACAGTAGATCCTCTTCAGTCCAATACACTGTACATGATGGGAACAAACTGCAGTGCTATTTGCCCTGTGAATGACAATCGGAGCGCAATAGTGACACTTCTAACCAGAAAACAACTCTTGCTCGTAGGACCAGAAACTGCATGTGATTCAACTCCATTTAGGACTGGGAAACAAACGCTAGCTCGCCTTACAAGAAACACACTCTGCTTTTGAGAAAAGAGCAGTATTCTACTCTAATATGTTTCCTATAGGGCCAGAACATTGAGCTTCCTCAGAAAAAAAGAACTGTGCTTCCTACATACACGGGCTATATCTAGTTCAACTCTGCTTAGAAAACTGACAAGAACAGTAGCTCCTCTTCGGACCAATACACTGTAATTGCTGGGAACAGACGGGAGTGCTATTTGCACGGTGTATGGAAGTGGGAGCACAATAGTGACTTTCCTTACCAGAAAACAACTCTTGCTCGTGGGAACAAAAACTGCATGTGATTCAACTCCATTTAGGACTGGGAAACAAACCCTAGCTCGCCTTACAAGAAACACACTCTGCTTTTGAAAAAAAGAGCAATCTTCTACTCTACTGTGTTTCCTGTAGGGCCAAAACAGTGAGTTTGCTCAGTACAAAAGAACTGTGCTTCCTACACACACGGCCATATCTAGTTCAATTCTGCTTAGGAAACTGACAAGAACAGTAGATCCTCTTCAGTCCAATACACTGTACATGCTGGGAACAGACGCGAGTGGTATTTGTACTTTGTATGGCAATGGGAGCGCAATAGTGACCCTTCTTACGAAAAAACAACTCTTGCTCATAGGACCAGAAACTGCATGTGATTCAACTCCATTTAGGACTTGGAAACAAACGCTAGCTGGCCTTACAAGAAACACACTCTGCTTTTGAGAAAAGAGCAGTATTCTACTCTAATGTGTTTCCTATAGGGCCAGAACAGTGAGCTTGCTCAGAACAAAAGAACTGTGCTTCCTACACACACGGGCCATATCTAGTTCAACTCTGCTTAGGAAACTGACAAGAACAGTAGCTTCTCTTCAGTCCAATACACTGTACTTGCTGGGAACAGACGAAGTGCTATTTGCACTGTGTATGGCAATGGGAGCACAATAGTGACTCTTCTTAGCATAAAAGAACTCTTGCTCGTAGGAATAGAAACAGCATGTGATTCCACTCCATTTCTGACTGGGAAACAAACACTAGCTCGCCTTACAGTTTCCTAAGCAGAGTTGAACTAGATATGGCCCATGTGTATAAGAAGCACAGTTCTTTTGTTGTGAGCAAGCTCACTGTTCTGGCCCGATAGAAAACACAGTAGAGTAGAAGAATGCTCTTTTCTGAAAAGCAGATTGTGTCTCTTGTAAGGCGAGCTAGCGTTTCTTTCCCAGTCCTAAATGGAGTTGAATCACATGCAGTTTCTGGTCCTACGAGCAAGAGTTGTTTTCTGGTAAGAAGAGTCACTTTTGCGCTCCCATTGTCATAAACAGAGCAAATAGCTCTGGCGTCTGTTTCCAGCAAGTACAGTGTATTGGAATGAAGAGGATCTACTTTTCTTGTCAGGTTTCTAAGCAGAGATGAACTAGATATGGACCGTGTGTGTAGGAAGCACATTTTTTTTGTTCTTAGCAAGCTCACAGTTCTGGCCCTATAGGAAAAAAACAGAGTAGAAGAGTGCTCTTTTCTCAAAAGCAGAGTGTGTTTCTTGTAAGGCGAGCTAGCGTTTGTTTCCCAGTCCTAAATGGAGTTGAATCAAATGCAGTTTCTGGTCCTATGAGCAAGAGTTTTTTCTGGTAAGGAAAGTCACTATTGTGCTCCCATTGCCATACACAGTGCAAATAGCACTCGCGTCTGTTCCCAACAATTACAGTGTATTGGACTGAAGAGGAGCTACTGTTCTTGTCAGTTTCCTAAGCAGAGTTGAACTAGATATGACCCGTGTGTGTAGGAAACACAGTTCTTTTGTTCTGAGCAAGCTCACTGTTTGGGCCCCATAGGAAACACAGTAGAGTAGATGTGTGCCCTATTCTCAAAAGCAGATCGTGTTTCTTGTAAGGCGAGCTAGCGTTTGTTTCCCAGTCCTAAATGGTGTTGAATCAAATGCAGTTTCTGGTCCTAAGAGCAAGATTTTTTTCTGGTAAGAAGAGTCACTATTGCGCTCCCATTGCCATACACAGGGCAAATAGCAGTGGCATCTGTTCCCAGCATGTACAGTGTATTGGACTGAAGAGGATCTACTGTTCTTGTCAGGTTCCTATGCAGAGTTGAACTAGATATGACCCGTGTGGGTAGTAAGCACAGTTTTTTTGACTCAGCAAGCTCACTGTTCTGGCCACATAGGAAACACAGTAGAGTAGTAGAGTGCTCTTTCCTCAAAAGGAGAGTGTGTTTCTTGTAAGGCGAGCTAGCGTTTGTTTCCCATTCCTAAATGGAGTTGAATCTCATGCAGTTTCTGGTCCTATGAGCAAGAGTTTTTTCTGGTAAGGAAAGTCTCTATTGTGCTCCCATTGCCATACACAGTGTAAATAGCACTCGCGTCTGTTCCCAGCAATTACAGTGTATTGGACTGAAGAGGAGCTACTGTTCTTGTCAGTTTCCTAAGCAGAGTTGAACTAGATATGACCCGTGTGTGTAGGAAGCACAGTTCTTTTGTTCTGAGCAATCTCACTGTTTGGTCCCCATAGGAAACACAGTAGGGTAGTTGTGTGCCCTATTCTCAAAAGCAGAGCGTGTTTCTTGTAAGGCAAGCCTGTGTTTGTTTCCCAGTCCTAAGTGGATTGAATCAAATGCAGTTTCAGGTCCTAAGAGCAAGAGTTGTTTTCTGGTTAGAAGTGTCACTATTGTGTATCCATTGCCATACACAGTGCAAATAGCACTCGCGTCTGTTCGCAGCAAGTACAGTGTATTGGACTGAAAAGGAGCTACTGTTCTCATCAGTTTCCTAAGCAGAGTTGAAATAGATATGGCCCGTGTGTGTAGGAAGCACAGTTCTTTTGTTCTGAGCAAGCTCACTGTTCTGGCCCTATAGGAAACACAGTAGAGTAGAAGAGTGCTCTTTTCTCAAAAGCAGAGTGTGTTTCTTGTAAGGCGAGCTAGCGTTTGTTTCCCAATCCTAAATGGAGTTGAATCACATGCAGTTTCTAGTCCTATGAGCAAGAGTTGTTTTGTGGTATGAAGAGTCACAATTGCGCTCCCATTGTCATACACAGTGCAAATAGCACTCGCGTCTGTTCCCAGCAAGTACAGTGTATTGGACTGAAGAGGATCTACTGTTCTTGTCAGTTTCCTAAGCAGAATTGAACTAGATATGGCTGTGTGTGTAGGAAGCACAGTTCTTTTGTTCTGAGCAAGCTCACTGTTCTGGCGCTAAAGGAAACACCGTAGAGTAGAAGAGTGCTCCTTCCTCAAAAGCAGAGTGTGTTACTTGTAAGGTGAGGTAGCGTTTGTTTCCCAGTCCTAAATGGAGTTGAATCACATGCTGTTTTTGGTCCTACGAGCAAGAGTTGCTTTCTGGTAAGGAAAGTCACTATTGCGCTCCCATTGCCATACACAGTGCAAATAGCGCTCGCATCTTTTGCCAGCAGGTACCGTGTATTGGACTGAAGAGGAGCTACTTCTCTTGTCAGTTTCCTAAGCAGAGTTGAACTAGATATGGCCCGGGTGTAGGAAGCACAGTACTTTTGTTCTGAGCAAGTTCTCTGTTTGGGCCCCATAGGAAACACAGTAGAGTAGAAGAGTGCTCTTTTCTGAAAAGCAGAGTGTGTTTCTTGTAAGGCGAGCTGGCGTTTGTTTCCCAGTCCTAAATGGAGTTGAATCACATGCAGTCTGGTCCTATGAGCAAGAGTTGTTTTGTGGTATGAAGAGTCACAATTGCGCTCCCATTGTCATACACAGTGCATATAGCACTCGCGTCTGTTCTCAGCAAGTACAGTGTATTGCACTGAAGAGGATCTACTGTTCTTTTCAGTTTCCTAAGCACAATTGAACTAGATATGGCCATGTGTGTAGGAAGCACAGTTCTTTTGTTCTGAGCAAGCTCACTGTTCTGGCCCTATAGGAAGCACAGTAGAGTAGAAGAATGCTCTTTTCTCAAAAGCAGAGTGTGTTTCTTGTAAGGCGAGCTAGCATTTGTTTCCCAGTCCTAAATGGAGTTGAATCACATGCAGTTTCTGGTCCTACGAGCAAGAGTTTTTTTCTGGTAAGAAGAATCACTATTGCACTCCCATTGCCATACACAGTGCAAATAGCACTCGCGTCTGTTCCCAGCAAGTACAGTGTATTGGAGTGAAGAGGAGCTACTGTTCTTGTCAGTTTCCTAAGCAGAGTTGAACTAGATATGGCCGTGTGTGTAGGAAGTACAGTTCTTTTGTTCTGAGCATGCTCACTGTTCAGACCCCTTGGAAACACAGTAGAGTAGAAGAGTGCTCTTTTCTCAAAAGCAGAGTGTGTTTCTTGTAAGGCGATCTAGTGTTTGTTTCCCAGTCATAAATGAAGTTGAATCACATGCAGTTTTTGGTCCTATGAGCAAGAGTTGTTTTCTGGTAAGGAAAGTCACTATTGTGCTCCCATTGCCACACACAGTACAAATAGGACTCGCGTCTGTTCCCACCAATTACAGTGTATTGGACTGAAGATTATCTACTGTTCTTGTCATTTTCCTAAGCAGAATTGAACTAGATATGGCCGTGTGTGTAGGAAGCACAGTTCTTTTTTTCTGAGCAAGCTCAGTCTTCTGGTGTTAAGGAAACACAGTAGAGTAGAAGAGTGCTCCTTCCTCAAAAGCAGAGTGTGTTTCTTGTAAGGCGAGCTAGCGTTTGTTTCCCAGTCCTAAATGGAGTTGAATCACATGCAGTTTCTGGTCCTAAGAGGAAGAGTTGTTTTCTGGTAAGAAGAGTCACTATTGCGCTCCCATTGTCATACACAGGGCAAATAGCACTGGAGTCTGTTCCCAGCAAGTACAGTGTATTGGACTGAAGAGGAGCTACTGTTCTTGTCAGGTTCCTAAGCACAGTTAAACTAGATATGACCCATGTGTGTAGTAAGCACAGTTCTTTGGTTTTAAGCAAGCTCACTGTTCAGACCCCATAGGAAACCCAGTAGAGTAGAAGAGTGCTCTTTTCTCAAAAGCAGAGTGTGTTTCTTGTAAGGCGAGCTAGCATTTGTTTCCCAGTCCTAAATGGAGTTCAATCACATGTAGTTTCTGGTCCTATGAGCAACAGTTGTTTTCTGGTAAGAAGAGTCACTATTGCGCTCCCATTGTCATACACAGGGCAAATAGCACTGGCGTCTGTTCCAGGCAAGTACAGTGTATTGGACTGAAGAGGATCTACTATTCTTGACAGTTTCCTAAGCAGAATTGAACTAGATATGGCCATGTGTGTAGGAAGCACAGTTCTTTTGTTCTGAGCAAGCTCACTGTTCGGACCCCATAGGAAACACAGTAGAGTAGAAGAGTGCTCTTTTCTCAAAAGCAGAGTGTGTTTCTTGTAAGGCGAGCTAGCTTTGGTTTCCCAGTCCTAAATGCAGTTGAATCACATGCAGTTTCCGGTCCTACGATCAAGAGTTGTTTTCTGGTAAGAAGAGTTACTATTGCGCTCCAGTTATCATACACAGGGCAAATAGCCCTGGTGTCTCTTCCCAGCATGTTCAGTGTATTGGACTGAAGAGGAGTTACTCTTCTTGTCAGTTTCCTAAGCAGAGTTGAACTAGATATGGCCCCTGTGTGTAGGAAGCACAGTTTTTTTGTTCTCAGCAAGGTCACTGTTCTGGCCCTCTAGGAAACAAAATAGTGTAGAAGAGTGCTCTTACCTCAAAAGAAGAGTGTGTTTCTTGTAAGGCGAGCTAGTGTTTGTTTCCCAGTCCTAAATGGAGTTGAATCACATGCAGTTTCTGGTCCTATGAGCAAAAGTTTTTTCTGGTAAGTAAAGTCACTATTGTGCTCCCAATGCCATACACAGTGCAAATAGCACTCGCGTCTGTTCCCAGCAATTACAGTGTATTGGACTGAAGAGGAGCTACTGTTCTTGTCAGTTTCCTAAGCAGAGTTGAACTAAATATGACCCGTGTGTGTAGGAAGCACAGTTCTTTTGTTCTGAGCAAGCTCACTGTTTGGGCCCGATAGGAAACACAGTAGAGTAGATGTGTGCCCTATTCTCAAAAGCAGAGCGTGTTTCTTGTAAGGCGAGCTAGTGTTTGTTTCTCAGTCCTAAATGGAGTTGAATCCAATGCAGTTTCTGTTCCTATGAGGAAGAGTTGTTTTCTGGTAAGAAGATTCACTATTGTGCACTTATTGTCGTACACAGTGCAAATAGCACTCGCGTCTGTTCCAAGCAAGTACAGTGTATCGGACTGAATAGGAGCTACTGTTCTTGTCAGTTTCCTAAGCAGATTTGAACTAGATATGGCCCGTGTGTAGGAAGCACAGTTCTTTTGTTCTAAGCAAGCTCACTGTTCTGGCCATATAGGAAACACAGTAGAGTAGAAGAGTGCTCTTTTCTCTAAAGCAGAATGTGTTTCTTGTAAGGCGAGCTAGCGTTTGTTTCCCAGTCTTAAATGGAGGTGAATCACATGCAGTTTCTGGTCCTACGAGCAAGAGTTGTTTTATGATATGAATAGTCACTATTGCGCTGCCATTGCCATACACAGGACAAATAGCACTGGCGTCTCTTCCCAGCAGTACAGTGTATTGGACTGAAGAGGAGCTACTGTTCTTGTCAGGTTCCTAAGCAAAACTGAACTAGATATGGCTGTGTGTGTAGGAAGCACAGTTCTTTTGTTCTGAGAAAGCTCACTGTTCGGACCCCATAGGAAACACAGTAGAGTAGAAGAGTGCTCTTTTCTCTAAAGCAGAGTTTGTTTCTTGTAAGGCGAGCTGGCGTTTGTTTCCCAGACCTAAATGGAGTTGAGTCACATGCAGTTTTTTTGTCCTACGAGCAAGAGTTGTTTTCTGGTAAGCCGAGTCACCATTGTGCTCCAATTGCCATACACAGTGCAAATAGCACTCTCGTCTCTTCCCCGCAAGTACAGTGTATTGGACTGAAAAGGAGCTACTGTTCTTGTCAGTCTCCTAAGTGGAGTTGAACTAGATATGGCCCGTGTGTCTAGGAAGCACAGTTCATTTGTTCTGAGCAAGCTCACTGTTCTGGCCCTATAGGAAACACAGTAGAGTAGAAGATTGCCCTTTTCTCAAAAGCAGAGTGTGTTTCTTGTAAGGCGAGCTAGCGTTTGTTTCCCAGTCCTAAATGGAGTTGAGTCACATGCAGTTTTTTGTCCTACGAGCAAGAGTTGTTTTCTGGTAAGACGAGTCACTATTGTGCTCCAATTCCCATACACAGTGCAAGTAGCACTCGCGTCTGCTCTCAGCAAGTACAGTGTATCAGACTGAAGAGGAGCTACTGTTCTTGTCAGTTTCCTAAGCAGAGTTGAACTAGATATGTTCGATGTGTGTAGGAAGCACAGTTCTTTTGTTCTGAGCAAGCTCACTGTTTGGACCCCATAGGAAACACAGTAGAGTAGAAGAGTGCTCTTTTCTCAGAAGCAGAGTGTGTTTCTTGTAAGGCGAGCTAGCATTTGTTTCCCAGTCCTAAATGGCGTTGAATCACATGCAGTGTGTGGTCTTACGAGCAAGAGTTGTTTTCTGGTAAGGAAAGCCACTATTGTTCTCTCATTGCCATACACAGTGCAAATAGCACTTGCGTCTGTTCCCAGCAAGTACAGTGTATTGGACTGAAGAGGAGCTACTGTTCTTGTCAGTCTCCTAAGCAGAATTGAACTAGATATGGCCCGGTATCTAGGAAGCACAGTTCATTTGTTCTGAGCAAGCTCACTGTTTGGACCCCGTAGGAAACACAGTAGAGTAGAAGAGTGCTCTTTTCTCAAAAGTAGGGTGTGTTTCTTGTAAGGCGAGCTAGCGTTTGTTTCCCAGTCCTAAATGGAGTTGAATCACATGCAGTTTCTGGTCCTATGAGCAAGAGTTGTTTTCTGGTAAGGAAAGTCACTATTGCTCTCCCATTGCCATACACAGTGCAAATAGCACTCGCGTCTGTTCCCAGCAAGTACTGTGTATCGGACTGAAGAGGAGCTACTGTTCTTGTCAGTTTCCTAAGCAGAGTTGAACTAGAGAAGGACCGTGTGTGTAGAAAGCACAGTTCTTTTTTCTGAGCAAGCTCTCTGTTCTGGCCCTATAGGAAACACAGTAGAGTAGAAGAGTGCTCTTTTCTCAAAAGCAGAGTGTGTTTCTTGTAAGGCGAGCTAGCGTTTGTTTCCTAGTCCTAAATGGAGTAGAGTCACATGCAGTTTGTGGTCCTACGAACAAGAGTTGTTTTCTGGTAAGGAAAGTCACTATTGCGCTCCCATTGCCATACACAGGGCAAATAGCACTGGCGTCTTTTCCCAGCAAGCACAGTGTATTGGACTGAAGAGGATCTACTGTTCTTGTCAGGTTCCTAAGCAGAATTGAACTAGATATGGACGTGTGTGCAGGAAGCACAGTTCTTTTGTTCTGAGCAAGCTCACTGTTCGGACCCCATAGGAAACACAGTAGAGTAGAAGAGTGCTCTTTTGTCAAAAGCAGAGTGTGTTTTTGTAAGGCAAGCTATCATTTATTTCCCAGTCCTAAATGGAGTTGAATCACATGCAGTTTCTGGTCCTACGAGCAAGAGTTGTTTTCAGGTAAGGAAAGTCACTATTGTGCTCCCTTTGCCATACACAGTGCAAATAGCACTCGCGTCTGTTCCCAGAAAGTACAGTGTATCGGACTGAAGAGGAACTACTGTTATTGTCAGTTTCCTAAGCAGAGTTGAACTAGATATGGTCCATGTGTGTAGGAAGCACAGTTCTTTGTTCTGAGCAAGCTCAATGTTTGGACCCCATAGGAAACACAGTAGAGTAGAAGAGTGCTCTTTTCTCAAAAGCAGAGAGTGTTTCATGTAAGTGAGCTAACATTTGTTTCCCAGTCCTAAACGGAGTTAAATCACATGCAGTTTCTGGTCCTACGAGCAAGAGTTGTTTTCTGGTAAGGAAAGTCACTATTGCGCTCCCATTGCCATACACAGTGCAAATAGCACTCGCGTCTGTTCCCAGCAAGTACAGTGTATCGGACTGAAGAGGAGCTACTGTTCTTGTCAGTCTCCTAAGCAGAGTTGAACTAGATATGGTCCATATGTGTAGGAAGCACAGTTCTTTGTTCTGAGCAAGCTCACTGTGTGGACCCCATAGGAAACACAGTAGAGTAGAAGAGTGCTCTTTTCTCAAAAGCAGAGAGTGTTTCATGTAAGTGAGCTAGCATTTGTTTCCCAGTCCTAAACGGAGTTGAATCACATGCAGTTTCTGGTTTTACGAGCAAGAGTTGTTTTCTGGTAAGGAAAGTCACTATTGCGCTCCCATTGCCATACACAGTGCAAATAGCACTCGCGCCTGTTCCCTGCAAGTACAGTGAATCGGACTGAAGAGGAGCTACTGTTCTTGTCCGTTTGCTAAGCAGAGTTGAACTAGATATGGCCCGTGTGTAGGAAGCATAGTTCTTTTGTTCTGAGCAAGCTCACTGTTCTGGCCCTATAGGAAACACAGTAGAGTAGAAGAGTGCTCTTTTCTCTAAAGCAGATTGTGTTTCTTTTAAAGCGAGCTAGCTTTTGTTTCCAGTCCTAAATGGAGTTGAATCACATGCAGTTTCTGGTCCTACGAGCAAGAGTTGTTTAATGATAAGAATAGTCACTATTGCTCTGCCATTGCCATACACAGGACAAAGAGCACTGGCGTCTGTTCCCAGCAGTACAGTGTATTGGACTGAAGAGGAGCTACTGTTCTTGTCAGTTTCCTAAGCAGAATTGAACTAGATATGGCTGTGTGTAGGAAGCACAGTTCTTTTGTTCTGAGAAAGCTCACTGTTCGGACCACATAGGAAACACAGTAGAGTAGAAGAGTGCTCTTTTCTCTAAAGCAGAGTGTGTTTCTTGTAAGGCGAGCTAGTGTTTGTTTCCCAGACCTAAATGGAGTTGAGTCACATGCAGTTTTTTGTCCTACGAGCAAGAGTTGTTTTCTGGTAAGACGAGTCACTATTGTGCTCCAATTGCCATACACAGTGCAAATACCACCCACGTATCTTCCCCGCAAGTACAGTGTATTGGACTGAAGTGGAGCTACTGTTTTTGTCAGTTTCCTAAGCAGAGTTGAACTAGATATGGTCCATGTGTGTAGGAAGCACAGTTCTTTTGTTCTGAGCAAGCTCACTGTTTGGACCCCATAGGAAACACAGTAGAGTAGAAGAGTGCTCTTTTCTCAGAAGCAGAGTGTGTTTCTTGAAATGTGAGCTAGCATTTGTTTCCCAGTCCTAAATGGTGTTGAATCACATGCAGTGTGTGGTCCTACGAGCAAGAGTTGTTTTCTGGTAAGGAAAGCCACAATTGTGCTCTCATTGCCATACACAGTACAAATAGCACTCGCGTCTGTTCCCAGCAAGTACAGTGTATTGGACTGAAGAGGAGCTACTGTTCTTGTCAGTCTCCTAAGCAGAGGTGAACTAGATATGGCCTGTGTGTCTACGAAGCACCGTTCATTTGTTCTGAGCAAGCTCACTGTTCTGGCCCTATAGGAAACACAGTAGAGTAGAAGAGTGCTCTTTTCTCAAAAGCAGAGTGTGTTTCTTGTAAGGCGAGGTAGACTTTGTTTCCGACTCCTAAATGGAGTTGAGTCACATGCAGTTTTTTGTCCTACGAGCAAGAGTTGTTTTCTGGTAAGACAAGTCACTGTTGTGCTCCAATTGACATACACAGTGCAAAAATCACTCGCGTCTCTTCCCCACAATTACAGTGTATTGGACTGAAGAGGAGCTACTGTTCTTGTCAGTTTCCTAAGCAGAGTTGAACTAGATATGGCCCGTGTGTGTAGGAAGCACAGTTATTATGTTCTGAGCAAGCTCACTGTTCTGGCACTATAGGAAACACAGTAGAGTAGAAGAGTGCTCTTTTCTCTAAAGCAGAGTGTGTTTCTTGTAAGCCGAGCTCGCGTTTGTTTCCCAGTCCTAAATGGAGTTTGGTCACAGGCAGTTTTTGGTCCTACAAGCAAGAGTTGTTTTCTGGTAAGAAGAGTCACTATTGTGCTCCAAATGCCATACACAGTGCAAATAGCACTCGCGTCTGTTCCCAGTAAGCACAGTGTATTGGACTGAATAGGAGCTACTGCTCTTGTCAGTTTCCTAAGCAGAGTTGAACTAGATATGGTCCATGTGTGTAGGAAGCACAGTTCTTTTGTTCTGAGTAAGCTCACTGTTTGGACCCCGTAGGAAACACAGTAGAGTAGAAGAGTGCTCTTTTCTCAAAAGCAGAGTGTGTTTCTTGTAAGGCGAGCTAGCGTTTGTTTCCCAGTCCTAAATGGAGTTGAATCACATGCAGTTTCTGGTCCTACGAGCAAGAGTTGTTTTCTGGTAAGGAAAGTCACTATTGCGCTCCCATTGCCATACACAGTGCAAATAGCACTTGCGTCTGTTCCCAGCAAGTACAGTGTATCGGACTGAAGAGGAGCCATACTGTTCTTGTCAGTTTCCTAAGCAGATTTGAACTAGATAAGGACCGTGTGTGTAGAAAGCACAGTTCTTATGTTGTGAGCAAGCTCACTGTTCTGGCCCTATAGGAAACACAGTAGAGTAGAAGAGTGCTCTTTTCTCAAAAGCAGAGTGTGTTTCTTGTAAGGCGAGCTAGTGTTTGTTTCCTAGTCCTAAATGGAGTTGAATCACATGCAGTTTCTGGTCCTACGAACAAGAGTTGTTTTCTGGTAAGGAATGTCACTATTGGGCTCCCATTGCCATACACAGTACAAATAGCACTTGCGTCTGTTCCCAGCAAGTACAGTGTATCAGACTGAAGAGGAGCTACTCTTCTTGTCAGTTTCCTAAGCAGAGTTGAACTAGATATGGCCCGTGTGTAGGAAGCACAGTTCTTTTGTTCTGAGCAGCTCACTGTTCTGGCCCTATAGGAAACACAGTAGAGTAGAAGAGTGCTCTTTTCTCTAAAGCAGAGTGTGTTTCTTGTAAGGCGAGCTAGCGTTTGTTTCCCAGTCCTAAATGGAGTTGAATCTCATGCAGTTTCTGGTCCTACGAGCAAGAGTTGTTTAATGATAAGAATAGTCACTATTGTGCTGCCATTGCCATACACAGGACAAATAGCACTGGCGTCTGTTCCAGCAGAACAGTGTATTGGACTGAAGAGGAGCTACTGTTCTTGTCAGGTTCCTAAGCAGAATTGAACTAGATATGGCTGTGTGTGTAGGAAGCACAGTTCTTTTGTTCTGAGCAAGCTCACTGTTCGGACCCCTTAGGATACACAGTAGAGTAGAAGAGTGCTCTTTTCTCTAAAGCAGAGTGTATTTCTTGTAAGGCGAGCGAGCGTTTGTTTCCCAGACCTAAATGGAGTTGAGTCACATGCAGTTTTTTGTCCTACGAGCAAGAGTTATTTTCTGGTAAGACGAGTCACTATTGTGCTCCAATTGCCATACACAGTGCAAATAGCACTCGCGTCTCTTCCCCGCAAGTACAGTGTTTTGGACTGAAGAGGAGCTACTGTTCTTGTCAGTTTCCTAAGCAGAGTTGAACTAGATATGGTCCATGTGTGTAGGAAGCACAGTTCTTTTGTTCTGAGCAAGCTCACTGTTTGGACCCCATAGGAAACACAGTAGAGTAGAAGAGTGCTCTTTTCTCAGAAGTAGAGTGGTTTCTTGTAAGGCGAGCTAGCATTTGTTTCCCAGTCCTAAATGGCGTTGAATCACATGCAGTGTGTGGTCCTACGAGCAAGAGTTGTTTTCTGGTAAGGAAAGCCACTATTGCGCTCTCATTGCCATACACAGTGCAAATAGCACTCGCGTCTGTTGCCAGCAAGTACAGTGTATTGGACTGAAGAGGAGCTACTGTTCTTGTCAGTCTCCTAAGCAGAGTTGAACTAGATATGGCCCGTGTGTCAAGGAAGCACAGTTCATTTGTTCTGAGCAAGCTCACTGTTCTGGCCCTGTAGGAAACACAGTAGAGTAGAAGAGTGCTCTTTTCTCAAAAGCAGAGTGTGTTTCTTGTAAGGCGAGCTAGATTTTGTTTCCGTCTCCTAAATGGAGTTGAGTCACATGCAGTTTTTTGTCCTACGATCAAGAGTTGTTTTCTGGTAAGACGAGTCACTGTTGTGCTCCAATTGACATACACAGTGCAAATAGCACTCTTGTCTCTTCCCTGCAATACAGTGTATTGGACTGAAGAAGAGCTACTGTTCTTGTCAGTTTCCTAAGCAGAGTTGAACCTGATATGGCCCGTGTGTGTAGGAAGCACAGTTATTATGTTCTGAGCAAGCTCACTGTTCTGGCCCTATAGGAAACACAGTAGAGTAGAAGAGTGCTCTTTTCTCTAAAGCAGAGTGTGTTTCTTGTAAGGCGAGCTCGCGTTTGTTTCCCAGTCCTAAATGGAGTTTGGTCACAGGCAGTTTTTGGTCCTACGAGCAAGAGTTGTTTTCTGGTAAGAAGTGTCACTATTGCGCTCCAAATGCCATAAACAGTGCAAATAGCACTCGCGTCTGTTCCCAGTAAGCACACTGTATTGGACTGAATAGGAGCTACTGTTCTTGCCAGTTTCCTAAGCAGAGTTGAACTAGATATTGTCCATGTGTGTAGGAAGCACAGTTCTTTTGTTCTGAGTAAGCTCACTGTTTGGACCCCGTAGGAAACACAGTAGAGTAGAAGAGTGCTCTTTTCTCAAAAGCAGAGTGTGTTTCTTGTAAGGCGAGCTAGCGTTTGTTTCCCAGTCCTAAATGGAATTGAATCACATGCAGTTTCTGGTCCTACGAGCAAGATTTGTTTTCTGGTAAGGAAAGTCACTATTGCGCTCCCATTGCCATACACAGTGCAAATAGCACTTGCGTCTGTTCCCAGCAAGTACAGTGTATCGGACTGAAGAGGAGCCACACTGTTCTTGTCAGTTTCCTAAGCAGAGTTGAACTAGATAAGGACCGTATGTGTAGAAAGCACAGTTCTTATGTTGTGAGCAAGCTCACTGTTCTGGTCCTATAGGAAACACAGTAGAGTAGAAGAGTGCTATTTTCTCAAAAGCAGAATGTGTTTCTTGTAAGGAGAGCTAGCGTTTGTTTCCTAGTCCTAAATGGAGTTGAATCACATGCAGTTTCTGGTCCTACGAACAAGAGTTGTTTTCTGGTAAGGAAAGTCACTCTTGCGCTCCCATTGCCATACACAGTGCAAATAGCACTTGCGTCTGTTCGCAGCAAGTACAGTGTATCGGACTGAAGAGGAGCTACTCTTCTTGTCAGTTTCCTAAGCAGAGTTGAACTAGATATGCCCCGTGTGTAGGAAGCACATTTCTTTTGTTCTGAGTAAGCTCACTGTTTGGAGCCCGTAGGAAACACAGTAGAGTAGAAGAGTGCTCTTTTCTCAAAAGCAGAGTGTGTTTCTTGTAAGGCGAGCTAGCGTTTGTTTCCCAGTCCTAAATGGAGTTGAATCACATGCAGTTTCCGGTTCTACGAGCAAGAGTTGTTTTCTGGTAAGGAAAGTCACTATTGCACTCCCATTGCCATACACAGTGCAAATAGCACTTGCGTCTGTTCCCAGCAAGTACAGTGTATCGGACTGAAGAGGAGCCATAGTGTTCTTGTCAGTTTCCTAAGCAGAGTTTAACTAGATAAGGACCGTGTGTGTAGAAAGCACAGTTCTTATGTTGTGAGCAAGCTCACTGTTCTGGTCCTATAGAAAACACAGTAGAGTAGAAGAGTGCTCTTTTCTCAAAAGCAGAGTGTGTTTCTTGTAAGGCGAGCTAGCGTTTGTTTCCTAGTCCTAAATGGAGTTGAATCACATGCAGTTTCTGGTCCTACGAACAAGAGTTGTTTTCTGGTATGGAAAGTCACTATTGCGCTCCCATTGCCATACACAGTGCAAATAGCACTTGCGTCTGTTCCCAGCAAGTACAGTGTATCGGACTGAAGAGGAGCTACTCTTCTTGTCAGTTTCCTAAGCAGAGTTGAACTAGATATGGCCCGTGTGTAGGAAGCACAGTTCTTTTGTTCTGAGCAGCTCACTGTTCTGGCCCTATAGGAAACACAGTAGAGTAGAAGAGTGCTCTTTTCTCTAAAGCAGATTTTGTTTCTTGTAAGGCGAGCTAGCGTTTGTTTCCCAGTCCTAAATGGAGTTGAATCACATGCAGTTTCTGGTCCTATGAGCAAGAGTTGTTTAATGATAAGAATAGTCACCATTGTGCTGCCATTGCCATACACAGGACAAATAGCACTGGCGTCTGTTCCAGCAGTACAGTGTATTGGACTGAAGAGGAGCTACTGTTCTTGTCAGGTTCCTAAGCAGAATTGAACTAGATATGGCTGTGTGTGTAGGAAGCACAGTTCTTTTGTTCTGAGCAAGCTCACTGTTTGGATCCCATAGAAAACACAGTAGAGTAGAAGAGTGCTCTTTTCTCAGAAGCAGAGTGTGTTTCTTGTAAGGCGAGCTAGCATTTGTTTCCCAGTCCTAAATGTCGTTGAATCACATGCAGTGTGTGGTCCTACGAGCAAGAGTTGTTTTCTGGTAAGGAAAGCCACTATTGCGCTCTCATTGCCATACACAGTGCAAATAGCACTCGCTTCTGTTCCCAGCAAGTACAGTGTATTGGACTGAAGAGGAGCTACTGTTCTTGTAAGTCTCCTAAGCACTGTTCTGGCACTATAGGAAACACAGTAGAGTAGAAGAGTGCTCTTTTCTCAAAACCAGAGTGTGTTTCTTGTAAGGCGAGCTAGCGTTTGTTTCCTAATCCTAAATGGAGTTGAATCACATGCAGTTTCTGGTCCTACGAACAAGAGTTGTTTTCTGGTAAGGAAAGTCACTATTGTGCTCCCATTGCCATACACAGTGCAAATAGCACTTGCGTCTGTTCCCAGCAAGTACAGTGTATCAGACTGAAGAGGAGCTACTCTTCTTGTCAGTTTCCTAAGCAGAGTTGAACTAGATATGGCCCATGTGTAGGAAGCACAGTTCTTTTGTTCTGAGCAGCTCACTGTTCTGGCCCTATAGGAAACAGAGTAGAGTAGAAGAGTGCTCTTTTCTCTAAAGCAGATTTTGTTTCTTGTAAGGCGAGCTAGCGTTTGTTTCCCAGTCCTAAATGGAGTTGAATCACATGCAGTTTTTGGTCCTACGAGCAAGAGTTGTTTTCTGGTAAGGAAAGTCACTATTGCGCTGCAATTGCCATACACAGGAGAAATAGCACTGGCGTCTGTTCCCAGCAGTACAGTGTATTGGACTGAAGAGGAGCTACTGTTCTTGTCAGGTTCCTGAGCAGAATTGAACTAGATATGGCTGTGTGTGTAGGAAGCACAGTTCTTTTGTTCTGAGAAAGCTCACTTTTCGGACCCCATAGGAAATAGAGTGGAGTAGAATAGTGCTCTTTTCTCTAAAGCAGAGTGTGTTTATTGAAAGGCGAGCTAGCGTTTGTTTCCTAGTCCTAAATGGAGTTGAGTCACATGCAGTTTTTTTTCCTACGAGCAAGAGTTGTTTTCTGGTAAGACAAGTCACTATTGTGCTCCAATTGCCATACACAGTGCAAATAGCACTCGCGTCTCTTCCCCGCAAGTACAGTGTTTTGGACTGAAGAGGAGCTACTGTTCTTGTCAATTTCCTAAGCAGAGTTGAACTAGATATGGTCCATGTGTGTAGGAAGCACAGTTCTTTTGTTCTGAGCAAGCTCACTGTTTGGACCCCATAGGAAACACAGTAGAGTAGAAGAGTGCTCTTTTCTCAGAAGCAGAGTGTGTTTCTTGTAAGGCGAGCTAGTATTTGTTTCCCAGTCCTAAATGTCATTGAATCACATGCAGTGTGTGGTCCTACGAGCAAGAGTTGTTTTCTGGTAAGGAAAGCCACTATTGCGCTCTCATTGCCATACACAGTGCAAATAGCACTCGCTTCTGTTCCCAGCAAGTACAGTGTATTGGACTGAAGAGGAGCTACTGTTCTTGTCAGTCTCCTAAGCAGAGTTGAACTAGATATGGCCCGTGTGTCAAGGAAGCACAGTTCATTTGTTCTGAGCAAGCTCACTGTTCTGGCCCTGTAGGAAACACAGTAGAGTAGAAGAGTGCTCTTTTCTCAAAAGCAGAGTGTGTTTCTTGTAAGGCGAGCTACAGTTTGTTTCGGACTCCTAAATGGAGTTGAGTCACATGCAGTTTTTTGTCCTACGAGCAAGAGTTGTTTTCTGGTAAGACGAGTCACTGTTGTGCTCCAATTGACATACACAGTGCAAATAGCACTCGCGTCTCTTCCCCGCAAGTACAGTGTATTGGACTGAAGAGGAGCTACTGTTATTGTCATTTTCCTAAGCAGAGTTGAACTACATATGATCCTTGTGTGTAGGAAGCACAGTTTTTTTGTTCTGAGCAAGCTCAGTTTGGACCCCATTGGAAACACAGTAGAGTAGAAGAGTGCTCTTTTCTCTAAAGCAGAGTGTGCTTCTTGTAAGGCGAGCTAGCGTTTGTTTCCCAGTCGTAAATGGAGTGGAATCACATGCAGTTTCTGTCCTACGAGCAAGAGTTGTTTTATGGTAAGATTAGTCACTATTGACCTGCCATTGCCATACACAGGACAAATAGCACTGGCGTCTCTTCGCAGCAAGTACAGTGTATTGGACTGAAGAGGATCTACTGTTCTTGTCAGGTTCCTAAGCAGAATTGAACTAGATATGGCCGTGTGTGTAGGAAGCACAGTTCTTTTGTTCTGAGCAAGCTCACTGTTCAGACCACATAAGAAACACAGTAGATAGAAGAGTGCTCTTTTCTCAAAAGCAGAGTGTGATTTTTGTAAGGCAAGCTATCGTTTGTTTCCCAGTCCTAAATGGAGTTGAATCACATGCAGTTTCTGGTCCTACGAACAAGAGTTGTTTTCTGGTAAGGAAAGTCACTATTGCGCTCCCATTGCCATACACAGTGCAAATAGCACTTGCGTCTGTTCCCAGCAAGTACAGTGTATCGGACTGAAGAGGAGCCACACTGTTCTTGTCAGTTTCCTAAGCAGAGTTGAACTAGATAAGGACCGTATGTGTAGAAAGCACAGTTCTTATGTTGTGAGCAAGCTCACTGTTCTGGTCCTATAGGAAACACAGTAGAGTAGAAGAGTGCTATTTTCTCAAAAGCAGAGTGTGTTTCTTGTAAGGAGAGCTAGCGTTTGTTTCCTAGTCCTAAATGGAGTTGAATCACATGCAGTTTCTGGTCCTACGAACAAGAGTTGTTTTCTGGTAAGGAAAGTCACTCTTGCGCTCCCATTGCCATACACAGTGCAAATAGCACTTGCGTCTGTTCGCAGCAAGTACAGTGTATCGGACTGAAGAGGAGCTACTCTTCTTGTCAGTTTCCTAAGCAGAGTTGAACTAGATATGCCCCCTGTGTAGGAAGCACATTTCTTTTGTTCTGAGTAAGCTCACTGTTTGGAGCCCGTAGGAAACACAGTAGAGTAGAAGAGTGCTCTTTTCTCAAAAGCAGAGTGTGTTTCTTGTAAGGCGAGCTAGCGTTTGTTTCCCAGTCCTAAATGGAGTTGAATCACATGCAGTTTCTGGTTCTACGAGCAAGAGTTGTTTTCTGGTAAGGAAAGTCACTATTGCGCTCCCATTGCCATACACAGTGCAAATAGCACTTGCGTCTGTTCCCAGCAAGTACAGTGTATCGGACTGAAGAGGAGCCATAGTGTTCTTGTCAGTTTCCTAAGCAGAGTTTAACTAGATAAGGACCGTGTGTGTAGAAAGCACAGTTCTTATGTTGTGAGCAAGCTCACTGTTCTGGTCCTATAGAAAACACAGTAGAGTAGAAGAGTGCTCTTTTCTCAAAAGCAGAGTGTGTTTCTTGTAAGGCGAGCTAGCGTTTGTTTCCTAGTCCTAAATGGAGTTGAATCACATGCAGTTTCTGGTCCTACGAACAAGAGTTGTTTTCTGGTATGGAAAGTCACTATTGCGCTCCCATTGCCATACACAGTGCAAATAGCACTTGCGTCTGTTCCCAGCAAGTACAGTGTATCGGACTGAAGAGGAGCTACTCTTCTTGTCAGTTTCCTAAGCAGAGTTGAACTAGATATGGCCCGTGTGTAGGAAGCACAGTTCTTTTGTTCTGAGCAGCTCACTGTTCTGGCCCTATAGGAAACACAGTAGAGTAGAAGAGTGCTCTTTTCTCTAAAGCAGATTTTGTTTCTTGTAAGGCGAGCTAGCGTTTGTTTCCCAGTCCTAAATGGAGTTGAATCACATGCAGTTTCTGGTCCTATGAGCAAGAGTTGTTTAATGATAAGAATAGTCACCATTGTGCTGCCATTGCCATACACAGGACAAATAGCACTGGCGTCTGTTCCAGCAGTACAGTGTATTGGACTGAAGAGGAGCTACTGTTCTTGTCAGGTTCCTAAGCAGAATTGAACTAGATATGGCTGTGTGTGTAGGAAGCACAGTTCTTTTGTTCTGAGCAAGCTCACTGTTTGGATCCCATAGAAAACACAGTAGAGTAGAAGAGTGCTCTTTTCTCAGAAGCAGAGTGTGTTTCTTGTAAGGCGAGCTAGCATTTGTTTCCCAGTCCTAAATGTCGTTGAATCACATGCAGTGTGTGGTCCTACGAGCAAGAGTTGTTTTCTGGTAAGGAAAGCCACTATTGCGCTCTCATTGCCATACACAGTGCAAATAGCACTCGCTTCTGTTCCCAGCAAGTACAGTGTATTGGACTGAAGAGGAGCTACTGTTCTTGTAAGTCTCCTAAGCACTGTTCTGGCACTATAGGAAACACAGTAGAGTAGAAGAGTGCTCTTTTCTCAAAACCAGAGTGTGTTTCTTGTAAGGCGAGCTAGCGTTTGTTTCCTAATCCTAAATGGAGTTGAATCACATGCAGTTTCTGGTCCTACGAACAAGAGTTGTTTTCTGGTAAGGAAAGTCACTATTGTGCTCCCATTGCCATACACAGTGCAAATAGCACTTGCGTCTGTTCCCAGCAAGTACAGTGTATCAGACTGAAGAGGAGCTACTCTTCTTGTCAGTTTCCTAAGCAGAGTTGAACTAGATATGGCCCATGTGTAGGAAGCACAGTTCTTTTGTTCTGAGCAGCTCACTGTTCTGGCCCTATAGGAAACAGAGTAGAGTAGAAGAGTGCTCTTTTCTCTAAAGCAGATTTTGTTTCTTGTAAGGCGAGCTAGCGTTTGTTTCCCAGTCCTAAATGGAGTTGAATCACATGCAGTTTTTGGTCCTACGAGCAAGAGTTGTTTTCTGGTAAGGAAAGTCACTATTGCGCTGCAATTGCCATACACAGGAGAAATAGCACTGGCGTCTGTTCCCAGCAGTACAGTGTATTGGACTGAAGAGGAGCTACTGTTCTTGTCAGGTTCCTGAGCAGAATTGAACTAGATATGGCTGTGTGTGTAGGAAGCACAGTTCTTTTGTTCTGAGAAAGCTCACTTTTCGGACCCCATAGGAAATAGAGTAGAGTAGAATAGTGCTCTTTTCTCTAAAGCAGAGTGTGTTTATTGAAAGGCGAGCTAGCGTTTGTTTCCTAGTCCTAAATGGAGTTGAGTCACATGCAGTTTTTTTTCCTACGAGCAAGAGTTGTTTTCTGGTAAGACAAGTCACTATTGTGCTCCAATTGCCATACACAGTGCAAATAGCACTCGCGTCTCTTCCCCGCAAGTACAGTGTTTTGGACTGAAGAGGAGCTACTGTTCTTGTCAATTTCCTAAGCAGAGTTGAACTAGATATGGTCCATGTGTGTAGGAAGCACAGTTCTTTTGTTCTGAGCAAGCTCACTGTTTGGACCCCATAGGAAACACAGTAGAGTAGAAGAGTGCTCTTTTCTCAGAAGCAGAGTGTGTTTCTTGTAAGGCGAGCTAGTATTTGTTTCCCAGTCCTAAATGTCATTGAATCACATGCAGTGTGTGGTCCTACGAGCAAGAGTTGTTTTCTGGTAAGGAAAGCCACTATTGCGCTCTCATTGCCATACACAGTGCAAATAGCACTCGCTTCTGTTCCCAGCAAGTACAGTGTATTGGACTGAAGAGGAGCTACTGTTCTTGTCAGTCTCCTAAGCAGAGTTGAACTAGATATGGCCCGTGTGTCAAGGAAGCACAGTTCATTTGTTCTGAGCAAGCTCACTGTTCTGGCCCTGTAGGAAACACAGTAGAGTAGAAGAGTGCTCTTTTCTCAAAAGCAGAGTGTGTTTCTTGTAAGGCGAGCTACAGTTTGTTTCGGACTCCTAAATGGAGTTGAGTCACATGCAGTTTTTTGTCCTACGAGCAAGAGTTGTTTTCTGGTAAGACGAGTCACTGTTGTGCTCCAATTGACATACACAGTGCAAATAGCACTCGCGTCTCTTCCCCGCAAGTACAGTGTATTGGACTGAAGAGGAGCTACTGTTATTGTCATTTTCCTAAGCAGAGTTGAACTACATATGATCCTTGTGTGTAGGAAGCACAGTTTTTTTGTTCTGAGCAAGCTCAGTTTGGACCCCATTGGAAACACAGTAGAGTAGAAGAGTGCTCTTTTCTCTAAAGCAGAGTGTGCTTCTTGTAAGGCGAGCTAGCGATTGTTTCCCAGTCCTAAATGGAGTGGAATCACATGCAGTTTCTGTCCTACGAGCAAGAGTTGTTTTATGGTAAGATTAGTCACTATTGACCTGCCATTGCCATACACAGGACAAATAGCACTGGCGTCTCTTCGCAGCAAGTACAGTGTATTGGACTGAAGAGGATCTACTGTTCTTGTCAGGTTCCTAAGCAGAATTGAACTAGATATGGCCGTGTGTGTAGGAAGCACAGTTCTTTTGTTCTGAGCAAGCTCACTGTTCAGACCACATAAGAAACAGTAGATAGAAGAGTGCTCTTTTCTCAAAAGCAGAGTGTGATTTTTGTAAGGCAAGCTATCGTTTGTTTCCCAGTCCTAAATGGAGTTGAATCACATGCAGTTTCTGGTCCTACGAGCAAGAGTTGTTTTCTGGTAAGGAAAGTCACAATTGCGCTGCAATTGCCATACACAGGAGAAATAGCACTGGCGTCTGTTCCCAGCAGTACAGTGTATTGGACTGAAGTGGAGCTACTGTTCTTGTCAGGTTCCTAAGCAGAATTGAACTAGATATGGCTGTGTGTGTAGGAAGCACAGTTCTTTTGTTCTGAGAAAGCTCACTGTTCGGACCCCATAGGAAATAGAGTAGAGTAGAAGAGTGCTCTTTTCTCTAAAGCAGAGTGTGTTTCTTGAAAGGCGAGCTAGCCTTTATTTCCTAGACCTAAATGGAGTTGAGTCACATGCAGTTTTTTTTCCTACGAGCAAGAGTTTTTTTTGGTAAGACAAGTCACTATTGTGCTCCAATTGCCATACACAGTGCAAATAGCACTTTCGTCTCTTCCCCGCAAGTACAGTGTATTGGACTGAAGAGGAGCTACTGTTCTTGTCAGTTTCCTAAGCAGAGTTGAAATAGATATGGTCCATGTGTGTAGGAAGCACAGTTCTTTTGTTCTGAGCAAGCTCACTGTTTGGACCCCATAGGAAAGACAGTAAAGTAGAAGAGTGCTCTTTTCTCAGAAGCAGAGTGTGTTTCTTGTAAGGCGAGCTAGCATTTTTTTCCCTGTCCTAAATGGCGTTGAATCACATGCAGTGTGTGGTCCTACGAGCAAGAGTTGTATTCTGGTAAGGAAAGCCACTATTGCGCTCTCATTGCCATACACAGTGCAAATAGCACTCGCGTCTGTTCCCAGCAAGTACAGTGTATTGGACTGAAGAGGAGCTACTGTTCTTGTCAGTCTCCTAAGCAGAGTTGAACTAGATATGTCCCGTGTGTGTAGGAAGCACAGTTATTATGTTCTGAGCAAGCTCACTGTTCTGGCCATATAGGAAACACAGTAGAGAAGAAGAGTGCTCTTTTCTCTAAAGCAGAGTGTGTTTCTTGTAAGGCGAGCTCGCGTTTGTTTCCCAGTCCTAAATGGAGTTGAGTCACAGGCAGTTTTTGGTCCTACGAGCAAGAGTTGTTTTCTGGTAAGACGAGTCACTATTGTGCTCCAATTGCCATACACAGTGCAAATAGCACTCGCGTCTCTTCCCCGCAAGTACAGTGTATTGGACTGAAGAGGAGCTACTGTTCTTGTCAGTTTCCTAAGCAGAGTTGAACTAGATATGGCCCGTGTGTGAAGGAAGCACAGTTACTATGTTCTGAGCAAGCTCACTGTTCTGGCCCTATAGGAAACACAGTAGAGAAGAAGAGTGCTCTTTTCTCTAAAGCAGAGTGTGTTTCTTGTAAGGCGAGCTAGCGATTGTTTCCCAGTCCTAAATGGAGTTGAATCAAATGCAGTTTCTGGTTCTACGAGCAAGAGTTGTTTTCTGGTAAGGAAAGTCACTATTGTGCTCCCATTGCCATACACAGTGCAAATAGCACTCGCGTCTCTTCCCCGCAAGTACAGTGTTTTGGACTGAAGAGGAGCTACTGTTCTTGTCAGTTTCCTAAGCAGAGTTGAACTATATATGGTCCATGTGTGTAGGAAGCACAGTTCTTTTGTTCTGAGCAAGCTCACTGTTTGGACCCCATAGGAAACACAGTAGAGTAGAAGAGTGCTCTTTTCTCAGAAGCAGAGTGTGTTTCTTGTAAGGCGAGCTAGCATATGTTTCCCAGTCCTAAATGGCGTTGTATCACATGCAGTGTGTGGTCCTACGAGCAAGAGTTGTTTTCTGGTAAGGAAAGCCACTATTGCGCTCTCATTGCCATACACAGTGCAAATAGCACTCGCGTCTGTTCCCAGCAAGTACAGTGTATTGGACTGAAGAGGAGCTACTGTTCTAGTCAGTCTCCTTAGCAGAGTTGAACTAGATATGGCCCGTGTGTCAAGGAAGAACAGTTCATTTGTTCTGAGCAAGCTCACTGTTCTGGCACTATAGGAAACACAGTAGAGTAGAAGAGTGCTCTTTTCTCAAAAGCAGAGTGTGTTTCTTGTAAGGCGAGCTAGAGTTTGTTTCCAACTCCTAAGTGATGCAGTTTTTTGTCCTACGAGCAAGAGTTGTTTTCTGGTAAGACGAGTCACTGTTGTGCTCCAATTGCCATACACAGTGCAAATAGCACTCGCGTCTCTTCCCCGCAAGTACAGTGTATTGGACTGAAGAGGAGCTACTGTTCTTGTCAGTTTCCTAAGCAGAGTTGAACTAGATATGGCCTGTGTGTGAAGGAAGCACAGTTACTATGTTCTGAGCAAGATCACTGTTCTGGCCCTATAGGAAACACAGTAGAGAAGAAGAGTGCTCTTTTCTCTAAAGCAGAGTGTGTTTCTTGTAAGGCGAGCTAGCGTTTGTTTCCCAGTCCTAAATGGAGTTGAGTCACAGGCAGTTTTTGGTCCTACGAGCAAGAGTTGTTTTCTGGTAAGAAGAGTCACTATTGCGCTCCAAATGCCATACACAGTGCAAATAGCACTCGCGTCTGTTCCCAGCAAGCAAAGTGTTTGGACTGAATAGGAACTACTGTTCTTGTCAGTTTCCTAAGCAGAGTTGAACTAGATATGGTCCATGTGTGTAGGAAGCACAGTTCTTTTTTTCTGAGCAAGCTTACTGTTTGGACCCCATAGGAAACACAGTAGAGTAGAACAGTGCTCTTTTCTCAAAAGCAGAGTGTGTTTCTTGTAATGCGAGCTAGCGTTTGTTTCCCAGTCCTAAATGTAGTTGAATCAAATGCAGTTTCTGGTTCTACGAGCAAGAGTTGTTTTCTGGTAAGGAAAGTCACTATTGCGCTCCCCTTGCCATACACAGGACAAATAGCATTCGTGTCTGTTCCCAGCAAGTACAGTGTATTGGACTGAATAGGAACTACTGTTCTTGTCAGTTTCCTAAGCAGAGTTGAACTACATATGGTCGGTGTGTGTAGGAAGCACAGTTCTTTTGTTCTGAGCAAGCTCACTGTTTGGACCCCATAGGAAACACAGTAGAGTAGAAGAGTGCTCTTTTCTCTATAGCAGAGTGTGTTTCTTGTAAGGCGCGCGAACGTTCGTTTACCAGTCCTAAATGGCGTTGAATCACATACAGTTTGTGGTCCTACGAGCAAGTGTTGTTTTCTGGTAGGAAAGTCACTATTGCGCTCCCATTGCCATACACAGTGCAGAGCACTCGCGTCTATTCCCAGCAAGTACAGTGTATCGGACTGAAGAGGAGCTACTCTTCTTGTAAGTTCCCTAAGCAGAGTTGAACTAGATATAGCGCGTGTGTGTAGGAAGCACAGTTCTTTTGTTCTGAGCAAGCTCACTGTTTGTACCCCATACGAAACACAGTAGAGTAGAAGAGTGCTCTTTTCTCAAAAGCAGCGTGTGTTTCATGAAATGCGAACTAGCATTTGTTTCCCAGTCCTAAATGGAGTTGAATCACATGCAGTTTCTGGTCCTACGAGCAAGAGTTGTTTTCTGGTAGGAAAGTCACTATTGAGCTCCCATTGCCATACACAGTGCAAATAGCACTCCCCTCTGTTCCCAGCAAGTACAGTGTATCGGACTGAAGAGAAGCTACTCTTCTTGTCAGTTTCCTAAGCAGAGTTGAACTAGATATGGCCCGTGTGTGTAGGAAGCACAGTTCTTTTGTTCTGAGCAAGCTCACTGTTCTGGCCCTATAGGAAACACAGTAGAGTAGATGAGTGCTCTTTTCTCTAAAGCAGAATGTGTTTCTTGTAAGGCGAGATACCGTTTGTTTCCCAGTCCTAAATGGAGTTGAATCACATACAGTTTCTGGTCCTACGTGCAAGAGTTGTTTTATGGAAAGAAGAGTCACTATTGCACAGCCATTGTCATACACAGGACAAATAGCCCTGGCGTCTGTTCCCAGCAAGTACAGTGTATTGGACTGAAGAGGATCTACTGTTCTTGTCAGGTTCCTAAGCAGAATTGAACTAGATATGGCCGTGTGTGCAGGAAGCACAGTTCATTTGTTCTGAGCAAGCTCACTGTTCGGACCCCATAGGAAACACAGTAGAGTAGAAGAGTGCTCTTTTCTCAAAAGCAGAGTGTGTTTCTTGTAAGGCGAGCTAGTGTTCGGTTCCCAGTCCTAAATGGAGTTGAGTTACATGCAGTTTTTTGTCCTATGAGCAAGAGTTGTTTTCTGGTAAGAAGAGTCACTATTGTGCTCCAATTGCCATACACAGTGCAAATAGCACTCGCGTCTCTTCCCTGCAAGTACAGTGTATTGGACTGAAGAGGAGCTACTGTTCTTGTCAGGTTCCTAAGCAGAGTTGAACTAGATATGGCCCGTGTGTGTAGGAAGCACAGTTCTTTTGTTCTGAGCAAGCTCACTGTTCGGACAGCATAGGAAACACAGTAGAGTAGAAGAGTGGGCTTTTCTCAAAAGCAGAGTGTGTTTCATGTAAGGCAAGCTAGCATTTGTTTCCCAGTCCTAAATGGAGTTGAATCACACACAGTTTCTGGTCCTACGAGCACGAGTTGTTTTCTGGTAAGGAGAGTCGCTATTGCACAACCATTGCCATACACAGTGCAAATAGCACTTGCGTCTGTTCCCAGAAAGTGCAGAGTATTGGACTGAAGAGCAGTTTCTGTTCCTACGAGTAGAGTTGTTTTTTGGTGAGAAGAGTCACTATTGCGCTCCCATTGCCATACACAGTGCAAATAGCACTTGTGTCTGTTCCAATCATGTACAGTGTATTGGACTGAAGAGGAGATACTGTTCTTGTCAGGTTCCTGAGCAGAGTTGAACTAGATATGGCCCGTGTGTATAGGAAGCACAGTTCTTTTGTTCTGAGCAAACTAACTTTCTGGCCCTATAGGAAACACAGTAGAGTAGATGAGTGCTCTTTTCTCAAAAGCAGAGTGTGTTTCTTGTAAGGTGAGATAGTGTTTGTTTCCCAGTCCTAAATGGCGTTGAATCACATGCAGTTTCTGGACGTACAAGCAAGAGTTGTTTTCTGGTAAGGAAAGTCACAATTGCGCTCCCATTGTCATACACAGGACAAATAGCACTGGCGTCTGTTCCAGGCATGTACAGTGTATTGGACTGAAGAGGATCTACTGTTCTTGTCAGTTTCCTAAGCACAATTGAACTAGATACGGCCATGTGTGTAGGAAGCACAGTTCTTTTGTTCTGAGCAAGCTCACTGTTCTGGCGCTATAGGAAACACAGTAGAGTAGAAGAGTGCTCTTTTCTCAAAAGCAGAGTGTGTTTCTTGTAAGGCAAGATAGCGTTTGCTTCCCAGACCTAAATGGAGTTGAATCACATGCAGTTTCTGGTCCTACGATCAAGAGTAGTTTTCTGGTAAGAAGAGTCACTATTGTGCTCCCATTGTCATACACAGGCAAATAGCACTGGCGTCTGTTCCCAGCAAGTACAGTGTATGGGACGCAAGAGGATCTACTGTTCTTGTCAGTTTCCTAAGCAGACTTGAACTAGATATGGCCCGTGTGTGTAGGAAGCACAGTTCATTTGTTCTGAGCAAGCTCACTGTTTGGACCCCATAGGAAACACAGTAGAGTAGATGTGTGCCTTACTCTCAAAAGCAGAGTGTGTTTCTTGTAAGGCGAGCTATTGTTTGTTTCCCAGTCCTAAGTGGATTGAATCAAATGCAGTTTCTGGTCCTACGAGCAAGAGTTGTTTTCTTGTAAGAAGAGTCACTATTGTGCTCCCATTGCCGTACACAGTGCAAATAGCACTCGCGTCTGTTCCCAGTAAGTACAGTGTATTGGACTGAAGAGGAGCTACTGTTCTCATCAGTTTCCTAAGCAGAGTTGAACTAGATATGGCCTGTGTGTGTAAGAAGCACAGTTCTTTTGTTCTGAGCCAGCTCACTGTTCGGACCCCATAGGAAACACAGTAGAGTAGATGAGTGCTCTTTTCTCAAAAGCCGAGTGTGTTTAGTGTAAGGTGACCTAGTGTTTGCTTCCCAGTCCTAAATGGAGTTGAATCACATGCAGTTTCTGGTCCTAAGAGCAAGAGTTGTTTTCTGGTAAGAAGAGTCACTATTGCGCTCCCATTGCCATACACAGTGCAAATAGCACTCGCGTCTGCTCTCAGCAAGTACAGTGTATTTGATTGAAGAGGAGCTACTGTTCTTGTCAGTTTCCTAAGCAGACTTGAACTAGATATGGCCCGTGTGTGTAGGAAGCACAGTTCATTTGTTCTGAGCAAGCTCACTGTTCGAACCCCATAGGTAACACAGTAGAGTAGAAGAGTACTCTTTTCTCAAAAGCAGAGTGTGTTTCTTGTAAGGCGATCTAGCGTTTGTTTCCCAGTCCTAAATGGAGTTGAATCACATGCAGTTTCTGGTCATACGAGCAAGAGTTGTTTTCTGGTAAGAAGAGTCACTATTGTGCTCCCATTGTCACACACAGGGCAAATAGCACTGGTGTCTCTTCCCAGCATGTACAGTCTATTGGACTGAAGAGGTTCTACTGTTCTTGTCAGTTTCCTAAGCAGAATTGAACAAGATATGGCCCTTGTGTGTAGGAAGCACAGTTCTTTTGTTCTGAGCAAGCTCACATTTCGAACCTCACAGGAAAAACTGTAGAGTAGAAGAGTGCATTTTTCTCAAAACCAGAGTGTGTTTCTTGAAAGGCGAGCTAGCGTTTGTTTCCCAGTCCTAAATGGAGATGAAATACACAAGCAGTTTCTGGTCCTACAAGCAAGAGTTGTTTTCTGGTAAGGAAAGTCACTATTGCGCTCCCATTGCCATACTCAGTGCAAATAGTACTGGCGTCTGTTCCCTGCAAGTACAGTGTATTGGACTGAAGAGGAGCTACTGTTCTTGTCAGTTTCCTAAGCAGAATTGAACTAGATATGGCCCGTGTGTAGGAAGCACAGTTCTTTTGTTCTCAGCAAGCTCACTGTTCGGACCCCATAGGAAACACAGTTAGAGTAGAAGAGTACATTTTTCTCAAAAGCAGAGCGTGTTTCTTGTAAGGCCAGCTAGCGTTTGTTTCCCAGTCCTAAATGGAGTTGAAATACACATGCAGTTTCTGGTCCTACGAGCAAGAGTTTTTTTCTGGTAAGAAGAGTCACTATTGCGCTCCCATTGCCATACACAGTGCAAATAGCACTGGCGTCTGTACCCAGCATGTACAGCGTATTGGACTGAAGAGGAGCTACTGTTCTTGTCAGTTTCCTAAGCAGAGTTGAAATAGATATGGCCCTTGTGTGTATTAAGCACAGTTCTTTTGTACTCAGCAAGCTCATTGTTCGGACCCCATAGGAAACTCATTAGTGTAGATGTGTGCCTTATTCTCAAAAGCAGAGCATGTTTCTTGTAAGGCGAGCTAGTGTTTGTTTCCCAGTCCTAAGTGGATTGAATCAAATGCAGTTTCTGGTTCTACGAGCAAGAGTTGTTTTCTTGTAAGAAGAGTCACTCTTGTGCTCCCATTGCCGTACACAGTGCAAATAGCACTCGCGTCTGTTGCCAGTAAGTACAGTGTATTGGACTGAAGAGGAGCTACTTTTCTCGTCAGTTTCCTAAGCAGAGTTGAACTAGATATGGCCTGTGTGTGTAAGAAGCACAGTTCTTTTGTTCTGAGCAAGCTCACTGTTCGGACCCCATAGGAAACACAGTAGAGTAGATGAGTGCTCTTTTCTCAAAAGCCGAGTGTGTTTAGTGTAAGGTGACCTAGCGTTTGCTTCCCAGTCCTAAATGGAGTTGAATCACATGCAGTTTCTGGTCCTAAGAGCAAGAGTTGTTTTCTGGTAAGAAGAGTCACTATTGCGCTCCCATTGCCATACACAGTGCAAACAGCACTCGCGTCTGCTCTCAGCAAGTACAGTGTATTTGATTGAAGAGGAGCTACTGTTCTTGTCAGTTTCCTAAGCAGACTTGAACTAGATTTGGCCCGTGTGTGTAGGAAGCACAGTTCATTTGTTCTGAGCAAGCTCACTGTTCGAACCCCATAGGAAACACAGTAGAGTAGAAGAGTACTCTTTTCTCAAAAGCAGAGTGTGTTTCTTGTAAGGCGATCTAGCGTTTGTTTCCCAGTCCTTAATGGAGTTGAATCACATGCAGTTTCTGGTCATACGAGCAAGAGTTGTTTTCTGGTAAGAAGAGTCACTATTGTGCTACCATTGTCACACACAGGGCAAATAGCACTGGCGTCTCTTCCCAATATGTACAGTCTATTGGACTGAAGAGGTTCTACTGTTCTTTTCAGTTTCCTAAGCAGAATTGAACAAGATATGGCCCGTGTGTGTAGGAAGCACAGTTCTTTTGTTCTGAGCAAGCTCACATTTCGACCCCATAGGAAACACAGTAGAGTAGAAGAGTGCATTTTTCTCAAAAGCAGAGTGTGTTTCTTGTAAGGCGAGCTAGCGTTTGTTTCCCAGTCCTAAATGGAGATGAAATACACATGCAGTTTCTGGTCCTACGAGCAAGAGTTGTTTTCTGGTAAGAAGAGTCACTATTGCGCTCTTTTTGCCATACACAGTGCAAATAGCCCTCCCGTCTGTTGCCAGCAAGTACAGTGTATTGGACTGGAGAGGAGCTACTGTTCTTGTCAGTTTCCCAAGCAGACTTGAACTAGATATGACCCGTGTGTGTAGGAAGCACAGTTCTTTTGTTCTCAGCAAGCTCACTATTCGGACCCCATAGAAAACACAGTAGAGTAGAAGAGTGCTCTTTTCTCAAAAGCAGAGTGTGTTTCTTGTAAGGCGAGCTAGCCTTTGTTTCGCAGTCCTAAATGGAGTTGAATCACATGCAGTTTCCGTTCCTAGGAGCAAGAGTTGTTTTCTGGTAAAGAAAGTCACTATTGTGCTCACTTTGCCATACACAGTGCAAATAGCACTCGCGTCTGTTCCCAGCAAGTACAGTGTATTGGACTGAAGAGGAGCTACTGTTCTTGTCAGTTTCCTAAGCAGACTTGAACTAGATATGGCCCGTGTGTAGGAAGCACAGTTCTTTTGTTCTGAGCAAGCTCACTGTTTGGACCCCACAGGAAACACAGTAGAGTAGAAGAGTGCATTTTTCTCAAAAGCAGAGTGTGTTTCTTGTAAGGCCAGCTAGCGTTTGTTTCCCAGTCCTAAATGGAGTTGAAATACACATGCAGTTTCTGGTCTTACGAGCAAGAGTTGTTTTCTGGTAAGAAGAGTCACTATTGTGCTCCCTTTGCCATACACAGTGTAAATAGCCCTCGCGTCTGTTCCCAGCAAGTACAGTGTATTGGACTGAAGAGGATCTACTGTTCTTGTCAGTTTCCTAAGCAGAGTTGAACTAGATATGGCCCATGTGTGTAGGAAGCACAGTTCTTTTGTACTCAGCAAGCTCATTGTTTTGGCCCTATAGGAAACACAGTAGAGTAGAAGAGTGTTCTTTCCTCAAAAGCAGAGTGTGTTTTTTGTAAGGCGAGCTAGCGTTTGTTTCGCAGTCCTAAATGGATTTTAATCACATGCAGTTTCCGTTCCTACGAGCAATAGTTGTTTTCTGGTAAGGAAAGTCACTATTGTGCTCCCTTTGCTATACACAGTGCAAATAGCACTCGCGTCTGTTCCCAGCAAGTACAGTGTATTGGACTGAAGAGGAGCTACTGTTCTTGTCAGTTTCCTAAGCAGAATTGAACTAGATATGGCCCGTGTGTGTAGGAAGCACAGTTCTTTTGTTCTGAGCAAGCTCACTGTTTGGACCCAATAGAAAACACAGTAGAGTAGAAGAGTGCTCTTTTCTCAAAATCAGAGTGTGTTTCTTGTAAGGCGAGCTAGCTTTTGTTTCCCAGTCGTAAATGAAGTTGAATCACATGCAGTTTCTGTTCCTACGAATAGAGTTGTTTTTGGTGAGAAGAGTCACTATTGCGCTCCCATTGCCATACACAGTGCAAATAGCACTTGCGTCTGTTCCAATCAAGTACAGTGTATTGGACTGAAGAGGAGATACTGTTCTTGTCAGTTTCCTGAGCAGAGTTGAACTAGATATGGCCCGTGTGTATAGGAAGCACAGTTCTTTTGTTCTGAGCAAACTAACTTTCTGGCCCTATAGGAAACACAGTAGAGTAGATGAGTGCTCTTTTCTCAAAAGCAAAGTGTGTTTCTTGTAAGGTGAGATAGCGTTTGTTTCCCAGTCCTAAATGGCGTTGAATCACATGCAGTTTCTGGACGTACAAGCAAGAGTTGTTTTCTGGTAAGGAAAGTCACAATTGTGCTCCCATTGTCATACACAGGGCAAATAGCACTGGCGTCTGTTCCCAGCATGTACAGTGTATTGGACTGAAGAAGATCTACTGTTCTTGTCAGTTTCCTAAGCACAATTGAAATAGATACGGCCATGTGTGTAGGAAGCACAGTTCTTTTGTTCTGAGCAAGCTCACTCTTCTGGCCCTATAGGAAACACAGTACAGTAGAAGAGTGCTCTTTTCTCAAAAGCAGAGTGTGTTTCTTGTAAGGCAAGATAGCGTTTGCTTCCCAGACCTAAATGGAGTTGAATCACATGCAGTTTCTGGTCCTACAAGCAAGAATTGTTTTCTTGTAAGAAGAGTCACTATTGTGCTCCCATTGCCGTACACAGTGCAAATAGCACTCGCGTCTGTTCCCAGCAAGTACAGTGTATTGGACTGAAGAGGAGCTACTGTTCTTGTCAGTTTCCTAAGCAGACTTGAACTAGATATGGCCCGTGTGTGTAGGAAGCACAGTTCATTTGTTCTGAGCAAGCTCACTGTTCGGACCCCATAGGAAACACAGTAGAGTAGAAGAGTGCATTTTTCTCAAAAGAAGAGTGTGTTTCTTGTAAGGCGAGCAAGAGTTTGTATCCCTGTCCTAAATGGAGATGAAATACACATGCAGTTTCTGGTCCTACGAGCAAGAGTTGTTTTCTGGTAAGAAGAGTCACTATTGCGCTCCCTTTTCCATACACAGTGCAAATATCCCTCGCGTCTGTTCCCAGCAAGTACAGTGTATTGGACTGAAGAGGACCTACAGTTCTTGTCAGTTTCCTAAGCAGACTTGAACTAGATTTGGCCCGTGTGTGTAGGAAGCACAGTTCATTTGTTCTGAGCAAGCTCACTGTTCGAACCCCATAGGAAACACAGTAGAGTCGAAGAGTACTCTTTTCTCAAAAGCAGAGTGTGTTTCTTGTAAGGCGATCTAGCGTTTGTTTCCCAGTCCTAAATGGAGTTGAATCACATGCAGTTTCTGGTTATACGAGCAAGAGTTGTTTTCTGGTAAGAAGAGTCACTATTGTGCTCCCATTGTCACACACAGGGCAAATAGCCCTCACGTCTGTTCCCAGCAAGTACAGTGTATTGGACTGAAGAGGAGCTACTGTTTTTTCAGTTTCCTAAGCAGAGTTGAACTAGATATGACCTGTGTGTGTAGGAAGCACAGTTCTTTTGTTCTGAGCAAGCTCACTGTTCGAACCCCATAAGAAACACAGTAGAGTAGATGTGTGCCCTATTCTCAAAAGCAGAGCGTGTTTCTTGTAAGGTGAGCTAGCGTTTTTTTTCCAGTCCTAAGTGGATTGAATGAAATGCAGTTTCTGGTCCTACGAGCAAGAGTTGTTTTCTTGTAAGAAGAGTCACTATTGTGCTCCCATTGCCGTACACAGTGCAAATAGCACTCGTGTCTGTTCCCAGTAAGTACTCTTCTCGTCAGTTTCCTAAGCAGAATTGAACTAGATATGGCCCGTGTGTGTAAGAAGCACAGTTCTTTTGTTCTGAGCAAGCTCACTGTTCGGACCCCATAGGAAACACAGTAGAGTTGATGAGGGCTCTTTTATCAAAAGCCGAGTGTGTTTAGTGTAAGGCAACCCAGTGTTTGCTTCCCAGTCCTAAATGGAGTTGAATCACATGCAGTTTCTGGTCCTAAGAGCAAGAGTTGTTTTCTTGTAAGAAGAGTCACTATTGTGCTCCGATTGCCGTACACAGTGCAAATAGCACTCGCGTCTCTTCCCAGTAAGTAAAGTGTATTGGACTGAAGAGGAGCTACTGTTCTCGTCAGTTTCCTAAGCAGAGTTGAACTAGATAAGGCCTGTGTGTGTAGGAAGCACAGTTCTTTTGTTCTCAGCAAGCTCTCTGTTCGGACCCCACAAAAAACACAGTAGAGCAGAAGAGTGCTCTTTTCTCAAAAGCAGAGTGTGTTTCTTGTAGGGCGAGCTAGCGTTTGTTTCCCAGTCCTAAGTGGATTGAATCATATGCAGTTTCTGGTCCTACGAGCAAGAGTTGTTTTCTTGTAAGCAGAGTCACTATTGTGCTCCCATTGCCGTACACAGTGCAAATAGCACTCGCGTCTGTTCCCAGTAAGTACAGTGTATTGGACTGAAGAGGAGCTACTGTTCTCGTCAGTTTCCTAAGCAGAGTTGAACTAGATATGGCCCGTGTGTGTAGGAAGCACAGTTCTTTTGTTCTGAGCAAGCTCACTGTTCGGACCCCATAGGAAACACAGTAGAGTAGATGAGTGCTCTTTTCTCAAAAGCCGAGTGTGTTTAATTTAAGACGACCTAGCATTTGCTTCCCAGTCCTAAATGGAGTTGAATCACATGCAGTTTCTGGTCCTACGAGCAAGAGTTGTTTTCTGGTAAGAAGAGTCACTATTGCGCTCCCAAAGCTATACACAGTGCAAATAGCACTCGCGACTGCTCTCAGCAAGTACAGTGTATTTGATTGAAGAGGAGCTACTGTTCTTGTCAGTTTCCTAAGCAGACTTGAACTAGATATGGCCCGTGTGTGTAGGAAGCACAGTTCATTTTTTCTGAGCAAGCTCACTGTTCGGACCCCGTAGGAAACACAGTAGAGTAGATGAGTGCTCTTTTCTCAAAAGCAAAGTGTGTTTCTTGTAAGGTGAGATAGCGTTTGTTTCCCAGTCCTAAATGGCGTTGAATCACATGAAGTTTCTGGACGTACAAGCAAGAGTTGTTTTCTGGTAAGGAAAGTCACAATTGTGCTCCCATTGTCATACACAGGACAAATAGCACTGGTGTCTGTTCCCAGCATGTACAGTCTATTGGACTGAAGAGGATCTAATGTTCTTGTCAGTTTCCTAAGCACAATTGAACTAGATACGGCCATGTGTGTAGGAAGCACAGTTCTTTTGTTCTGAGCAAGCTCACTCTTCTGGCCCTATAGGAAACACAGTAGAGTAGAAGAGTGCTCTTTTCTCAAAAGCAGAGTGTGTTTCTTGTAAGGCAAGATAGCGTTTGCTTCCCAGACCAAAATGGAGTTGAATCACATGCAGTTTCTGGTCCTACAAGCAAGAATTGTTTTCTTGTAAGAAGAGTCACTATTGTGCTCCCATTGCCGTACACAGTGCAAATAGCACTCGCGTCTGTTCCCAGCAAGTACAGTGTATTGGACTGAAGAGGAGCTACTGTTCTTGTCAGTTTCCTAAGCAGAGTTGAACTAGATATGGCCCGTGTGTGTAGGAAGCACAGTTCTTTTGTTCTCAGCAAGCTCACTGTTCGGACCCCATAGAAAACACAGTAGAGTAGAAGAGTACTCTTTTCTCAAAAGCAGAGTGTGTTTCTTGTAAGGCGAGCTAGCGTTTGTTTCCCAGTCCTAAATGGAGTTGAAATACACATGTAGTTTCTGGTCCTACGAGCAAGAATTTTTTTCTGGTTAGAATGTCACTATTGTGCTCCCTTTGCCATACACAATGCAAATAGCCCTCGCGTCTGTTCCCATCAAGTACAGTGTATTGGATTGAAGAGGAGCTACTGTTCTTGTCAGTTTCCTAAGCAGAGTTGAACTAGATATGGCCCATGTGTGTAGGAAGCACAGTTCTTTTGTACTCAGCAAGCTCACTGTTCTGGCCATACAGGAAACACAATAGAGTAGAAGAGTGCTCTTTCCTCAAAAACAGAGTGTGTTTTTTGTAAGGCGAGCTGGCTTTTGTTTCGCAGTCCTAAATGGAGTTGAATCACATGCAGTTTCCGTTCCTAAGAGCAAGAGTTGTTTCCTGGTAAGGAAAGTCACTATTGCGCTCCCATTGCCATACACAGTGCAAATAGCACTCACATCTGTTCCCAGCAAGTACAGCGTATTGGACTGAAGAGGAGGTACTCTTCCTGTCAGTTTCCTAAGCAGAATTGAACTAGATATGGCCCGTGGGTGTAGGAAGCACAGTTCTTTTGTTCTGAGCAAGCTCACTGTTCCAACCCCTTAGGAAACACAGTAGAGAGAAGAGTGCTCTTTTCTCAAAAGCAGAGTGTGTTTCTTGTAAGGCGAGCTACCGTTTGTTTCCCAGTCCTAAATGGAGTTGAAATACACATGTAGTTTCTGGTCCTACGAGCAAGAATTTTTTTCTGGTTAGAATGTCACTATTGTGCTCCCTTTGCCATACACAATGCAAATAGCCCTCGCGTCTGTTCCCAGCAAGTACAGCGTATTGGAATGAAGAAGAGCTACTGTTCTTGTCAGTTTCCTAAGCAGAGTTGAACTAGATATGGCCCGTGTGTGTAGGAAGCACAGTTCTTTTGTTCTCAGCAAGCTCACTGTTCGGACCCCATAGAAAACACAGTAGAGTAGAAGAGTGCTCTTTTCTCAAAAGCAGAGTGTGTTTCTTGTAAGGCGAGCTACCGTTTGTTTCCCAGTCCTAAATGGAGTTGAAATACACATGTAGTTTCTGGTTTTACGAGCAAGAGTTGTTTTCTGGTAAGAAGAGTCACTATTGCGCTCCCATTGTCATACACAGGGCAAATAGCACTGGCGTCTGTTCCCAGCATGTACAGTGTATTGGACTGAAGAGGAGCTACTGTTCTTGACAGGTTCCTAAGCAGATTTGAACTAGGTATGGCCCGTGTGTGTAGGAAGCACAGTTCTTTTGTTCTCAGCAAGCTCACTCTTCGGACCCCATAAAAAACACAGTAGAGTAGAATAGTGCTCTTTTCTCAAAAGCAGAGTGTGTTTCTTGTAAGGCGAGCTAGCGTTTGTTTCCCAGTCCTAAATGGAGTTGAATCACATGCAGTTTCTGGTCCTACGAGCAAGAGTTGTTTTCTGGTAAGAAGAGTCACTATTGTGCTCCCATTGTCATACACAGTGCAAATAGCCCTCACGTCTGTTCCCAGCAAGTACAGTGTATTGGACTGAAGAGGAGCTACTGTTTTTTCAGTTTCCTAAGCAGAGTTGAACTAGATATGACCTGTGTGTGTAGGAAGCACAGTTCTTTTGTTCTGAGCAAGCTCACTGTTTGGACCCCATAAGAAACACAGTAGAGTAGATGTGTGCCCTATTCTCAAAAGCAGAGCGTGTTTAGTGTAAGGCGATCTAGCGTTTTTTTTCCAGTCCTAAGTGGATTGAATGAAATGCAGTTTCTGGTCCTACGAGCAAGAGTTGTTTTCTTGTAAGAAGAGTCACTATTGTGCTCCCATTGCCGTACACAGTGCAAATAGCACTCGTGTCTGTTCCCAGTAAGTACTCTTCTCGTCAGTTTCCTAAGCAGAATTGAACTAGATATGGCCCGTGTGTGTAAGAAGCACAGTTCTTTTGTTCTGAGCAAGCTCACTGTTCGGACCCCATAGGAAACACAGTAGAGTTGATGAGGGCTCTTTTATCAAAAGCCGAGTGTGTTTAGTGTAAGGCGACCCAGCGTTTGCTTCCCAGTCCTAAATGGAGTTGAATCACATGCAGTTTCTGGTCCTAAGAGCAAGAGTTGTTTTCTTGTAAGAAGAGTCACTATTGTGCTCCGATTGCCGTACACAGTGCAAATAGCACTCGCGTCTCTTCCCAGTAAGTAAAGTGTATTGGACTGAAGAGGAGCTACTGTTCTCTTCAGTTTCCTAAGCAGAGTTGAACTAGATAAGGCGCGTGTGTGTAAGAAGCACAGTTCTTTTGTTCTGAGCAAGCTCACTGTTCGGACCCCATAGGAAACACAGTAGAGTAGATGAGTGCTCTTTTCTCAAAAGCCGAGTGTGTTTAGTGTAAGGCGATCTAGCGTTTGCTTCCCAGTCCTAAATGGAGTTGAATCACATGCAGTTTTTGGTCCTTTGAGCAAGAGTTGTTTTCTGGTTAGGAAAGTCACTATTGCGCTCCCATTGACATACACAGTGCAAATAGCACTCGCGTCTGTTTCCAGCAAGTACAGTGTATTGGACTGAAGAGGATCTACTGTTCTTGTCAGTTTCCTAAGCAGAGTTGAATTAGATATGGCCCGTGTGTGTAGGAAGCACAGTTCTTTTGTTCTGAGCAAGCTCACATTTCGAACCCCATAGGAAACACAGTAGAGTAGAAGAGTGCATTTTTCTCAAAAGCAGAGTGTGTTTCTTGTAAGGCGAGCTAGCGTTTGTTTCCCAGTCCTAAATGGAGTTGAAATACACATGCAGTTTCTGGTCCTACGAGCAAGAGCTGTTTTCTGGTTAGAAGAGCCACTATTGTGCTCCCTTTGCCATACACAATGCAAATAGCCCTCGCGTCTGTTCCCAGCAAGTACAGTGTATTGGACTGAACAGGAGCTACTGTTCTTGTTAGTTTCCTAAGCAGAGTTGAACTAGATATGGCCCATGTGTGTAGGAAGCACAGTTCTTTTGTACTCAGCAAGCTCACTGTTCTGGCCATACAGGAAACACAGTAGAGTAGAAGAGTGCTCTTTCCTCAAAAACAGAGTGTGTTTTTTGTAAGGCGAGCTAGCCTTTGTTTCGCAGTCCTAAATGGAGTTGAATCACATGCAGTTTCCGTTCCTACGAGCAAGAGTTGTTTTCTGGTAAGGAAAGTCACTATTGCGCTCCCATTGACATACACAGTGCAAATAGCACTTGCGTCTGTTCACAGCAAGTACAGTGTATTTGACTGAAGAGGATCTACTGTTCTTCTCAGTTTCCTAAGCAGAATTGAACTAGATTTGACCCGTGTATGTAGGACGCACAGTTCTTTTGTTCTGAGCAAGCTCACGGTTTGGACCCCATAGGAAACACACTAGAGTAGAAGAGTGCTCTTTTCTCAAAAGCAGAGTGTGTTTTCTGTAAGGCGAGCTAGCGTTTGTTTCCCAGTCCTAAATGGAGTTGAATCACATGCAGTTTCTGGTCCTATGAGCAAGGGATATTTTCTGGTAAGAAGAGTCACTATTGCTCTCCCATTGCCATACACAGTGCAAATAGCACTGGCGTCTGTACCCAGCATGTACAGTGTATTGGACTTAAGAGGATCTACTGTTCTTGTCAGTTTCCTAAGCAGAATTGAACTAGATATGGCACGTGTGTGTAGGAAGCACAGTTCTTTTGTTCTGAGCAAGCTCACTGTTCTGGCCCTATAGGAAACACAGTAGAGTAGAAGAGTGCTCTTTTCTCAAAAGCCGAGTGTGTTTCTTGTAAGGTGAGCGAGCGTTTGTTTCGCAGTCCTAAATGGAGTTGAATCACATGCAGTTTCTGGTTCTACGAGCTAGAGTTTTTTCTGGTAATAAGAGTCACTATTGCGCTCCCATTGTCATACTCAGGGCAAGTGTCACTGGCCTCTGTACCCAGCATGTACAGTGTATTGGACTGAAGAGGATCTACTGTTCTTGTCAGGTTCCTTAAGCAGAGTTGAACTAGATATGGCCCATGTGTGTAGGAAGCACATTTCTTTTGTACTCAGCAAGCTCACTGTTGTGGCCCTATAGGAAAAACAGTAGAGTAGAAGAGTGCTCTTTCCTCAAAAGCAGAGTGTGTTTCTTGTAAGGCAAGCTAGAGTTTGTTTCCCAGTCCTAAATGGAGTTGAATCACATGCAGTTTCCGTTCCTAAGAGCAAGAGTTGTTTTCTGGTAAGGAAAGTCACTATTGCTCTCCCATTGGCATACACAGTGCAAATAGCACTCGCGTCTGTTCCCAGCAAGTACAGTGTATTGGACTGATGAGGAGGTACTGTTCTTGTCAGTTTCCCACACAAATATGAACTACATATGGCCCGTGTGTGTAGGAAGCACAGTTCATTTGTTCTGAGCAAGCTCACTGTTTGGATCCCATAGGAAACACAGTAGAGTAGAAGAGTGCTCTTTTCTCAAAAGCAGAGTGTGTTTCTTGTAAGGTGAGCTAGCGTTTGTTTCCCAATCCTAAATGGAGTTGAATCACATGCAGTTTCTGGTCCTACGAGCAAGAGATGTTTTCTGGTAAGAAGAGTCACTATTGCGCTCCCATTGCCATACACAGTGCAAATAGCACTGGCGTCTGTACCCAGCATGTACAGCGTATTGGACTGAAGAGGATCTACTGTTCTTTTCATTTTCCTAAGTAGAGTTGAACTAGATATGGCGTGTGTGTGTAGGAAGCACAGTTCTTTTGTTCTGAGCAAGCTAATTGTTCGGACCCCATAGGAAACACAGTAGAGTAGAAGAGTGCTCTTTTCTCAAAAGCAAAGTGTGTTTCTTGTAAGGCGAGCTAGCGTTTGTTTCCCAGTCCTAAATGGAGTTGAATCACATGCAGTTTTTGGCCCTACGAGCAAGAGTTGTTTTCTGGTAAGGAAAGTCACTATTGCGCTCCCTTTGCCATACACAGTGCAAATAGCACTCGTGTCTGTTCACAGCAAGTACAGTGTATTGGACTGAAGAGGAGCTACTGTTCTTGTCAGTCTCCTAAGCAGAGTTGAACTAGATATGGCCCCTGTGTGTAGGAAGCACAGTTCTTTTGTTCTGAGCAAGCTCACTGTTCGGACCACATAGGAAACACAGAAGAGTAGAAGAGTGCTCTTTTCTCAAAAGCAGAGTGTGTTTCTTGTAAGGCAAGCTAGTGTTTGTTCCCCAGTCAGAAATGGAGTTGAATCCCATGCAGTTTTTGTTCCTACGAGGAAGAGGTGTTTTCTGATAAGAAGAGTCACTATTGCGCTCCTATTTCTATACACAGTACAAATAGGACTCGCGTCTGTTCCCAGCTAGTACAGTGTATTGGACTGAAGAGGAGCTACCGTTCTTGTCAGTTTCCTAAGCAGAGTTGAACTAGATATGGCCCGTGTGATAGGAAGCACAGTTCTTTTGTTCTGAGCAAGCTCACTGTTTGGATACCATAGGAAACACAGTAGAGCAGAAGAGTGCTCTTTTCTCAAAAGCAGAGTGTGTTTCTTGTAAGGCAAGCTAGCGTTTATTTCCCAGTACTAAATGGAGTTGAATCACATCCTGTTTTTGGTCCTATGAGCAAGAGTTGTTTTCTGGTAAGGAAAGTCACTATTGCGCTCCCATTGTAAGACACAGGGCAAAGAGCACTGGCGTCTGTTCCCAGCATGTACAGTGTATAGGACTGAAGAGGATCTACTGTTCTTGTCAGTTTCCTAAGCAGAATTGAACTAGATATGGCCGTATTTGTAGGAAGCACAGTTCTTTTGTTCTGAGCAAACTCACTGTTCTGGCCCTATAGGAAACACAGTAGAGTAGAAGAGTGCTCTTTTCTCAAAAGCAGAGTGTGTTTCTTGTAAGGCGAGCTAGCATTTGTTTCCCAGTCCTAAATGGAGTTGAATCCCATGCAGTTTCTGGTCCTACCAGCAAGAGTTGTTTTCTGGTAAGGAAAGTCACTATTGCGCTCCCATTTCCATACACAGTGCAAATAGCACTCGCAACTATTCCCAGCAAGTAGAGTGTATTGGAATGAAGCAGAGCTACTGTTCTTGTCAGTTTCCTAAGCAGAGTTGAACTAGATATGGCCTCTGTGTGTAGAAAGCACAGTTCTTTTGTTCTGAGCAAGCTCACTGTTCGGACACCATAGGAAAAACAGTCGAGTAGAAGAGTGCTCTTTTCTCAAAAGCAGAGTGTGTTTCATGTAAGGCGAGCTAGCGTTTGTTTCCCAGTCCTAAATGGAGTTGAAACACATGCAGTTTATTGTCCTACGAGCAAGAGTTGTTTTCTGGTAAGAAGAGTCACTATTGTGCTCCCATTGTCATACACAGGGCAAATAGCACTTGCGTCTGTTCCCAGCAAGTACAGTGTATTGAACTGAAGAGGAGCTACTGTTCTTGTTAATTTCCTAAGCAGAGTTGAACTAGATATGGCCCATTTGTGTAGGAAGCACAGTTCATTTGTTCTCAGCAAGCTCATTCTTCGGACACCATATGAACCACAGTGAAATAGAAGACTGCTCTTTTCTCAAAAGCAGAGTGTGTTTCTTGTAAGGCGAGCTAGCGTTTGTTTCCCAGTCCTAAATGGAGTTGAATCTCATGCAGTTTTTTGTCCTATGAGCAAGAGTTGTTTACTCGTAAGCAAAGTCACTATTGCGCTCCCTTTGCCATACACAGTGCAAATAGCACTCGCGTCTGTTCCAAGCAAGTACAGTGTATTGGACTGAAGAGGAGCTACTGTTCTTGTCAGTTTCCTAAGCAGAGTTGAACTAGATATGTCCCGTGTGTGTAGGAAGCACAGTTCTTTTGTTCTGAGTAAGCTCAATGTTCGTACCCCATATGAACCACAGTAGAATAGCAGACTGTTCTTTTCTCAAAAGCAGAGTGTGTTTCTTGTAAGGCGAGCTAGCGTTTGTTTCCCAGTCCTAAATGGAGTTGAATCACATGCAGTTTTTGGTCCACGAGCAAGAGTTGTTTTCTCGTAATCAAAGTCACTATTGTGCTCCCATTGCCATACCCAGTGCAAATAGCACTCGCGTCTGTTCCCAGCAAGTACAGTGTATTGGACTGAAGAGGAGCTACTGTTCTTGTCAGTTTCCTAAGCAGAGTTGAACTAGATATGGCCCATGCATGTAGGAAGCCCAGTTCTTTTGTTCTGAGGAAGCTCAATGTTCGGACCCCATATGAACCACAGTAGAATAGAAGAGTGCTCTTTTCTCAAAAACAGAGTGTGTTTCTTGTAAGGCGAGCTAGCGTTTGTTTCCCAGTCCTAAATGGAGTTGAATCACATGCAGTTTTTGGTCCTACGAACAAGAGTTGTTTTCTGGTAAGGAAAGTCACTATTACGCTCCCATTTCCATACACAGTGCAAATAGCACTTGCATCTGTTCCCAGGAAGTACAGTGTATTGGACTGAAGCGGAGCTACTGTTCTTGTCAGTTTGCTAAGCAGAGTTGAACTAGATATGGATGGCCCCTGTGTGTAGGAAGCACAGTTCTTTTGTTCTGAGCAAGCTCACAGTTCGGACCACATAGGAAACACAGAAGAGTAGAAGAGTGCTCTTTTCTCAAAAGCAGAGTGTGTTTCTTGTAAGGCGAGCTAGTGTTTGTTCCCCAGTCAGAAATGGAGTTGAATCCCATGCAGTTTTTGTTCCTACGAAGAAGAGGTGTTTTCTGATAAGAAGAGTCACTATTGCGCTCCTCTTTCTATACACAGTACAAATAGGACTCGCGTCTGTTCCCAGCTAGTACAGTGTATTGGACTGAAGAGGTGCTACCGTTCTTGTCAGTTTCCTAAGCAGAGTTGAACTAGATATGGCCCGTGTGTGTAGGAAGCACAGTTCTTTTGTTCTGAGCAAGCTCACTGTTCGGACCACATAGGAAACACAGTAGAGCAGAAGAGTGCTCTTTTTTCAAAAGCAGAGTGTGTTTCTTGTAAAGCGAGCTAGCGTTTGTTTCCTAGTCCTAAATGGAGTTGAATCACATGCAGTTTCTTGTCCTACGAGCAAGAGTTGTTTTCTGGTAAAAAGAGTCACTGTTGAGCTCCCATTGTCATACACAGGGGAAATAGCACTTGCGTCTGTTCCCAGCATGTACAGTGTATTGGACTGTAGAGGATCTACTGTTCTTGTCAGTTTCCTAAGCAGAATTGAACTAGATATGGCCGTATTTGTAGGAAGCACAGTAATTTTGTTCTGAGCAAACTCACTCTTCTGGCCCTATAGGAAACACAGTAGAGTAGAAGAGTGCTTTTTTCTCAAAAGCAGAGTGTGTTTCTTCTAAGGAGAGCTAGCGTTTGTTTCCCAGTCCTAAATGGAGTTGAATCCCATGCAGTTTCTGGTCCTACCAGCAAGAGTTGTTTTCTGGTAAGGAAAGTCACTATTGCGCTCCCATTTCCATACACAGTGCAAATAGCACTCGCATATGTTCCCAGGAAGTACAGTGTATTGGACTGAAGCGGAGCTACTGTTCTTGTCAGTTTCCTAAGCAGAGTTGAACTAGATGTGGCCCCTCTGTGTAGGAAGCACAGTTCTTTTGTTCTGAGCAAGCTCACTGTTCGGACCACATAGGAAATACAGTAGAGTAGAAGAGTGCTCTTTTCTCAAAAGCAGAGTGTGTTTCTTGTAAGGCGAGCTAGCGTTTGTTTCCCAGTCCTAAATGGAGTTGAATCACATGCAGTTTCTTGTCCTACGAGCAAGAGTTGTTTTCTGGTAAAAAGAGTCACTGCTGCGCTCCCATTGTCATACACAGGGCAAATAGCACTGGCGTCTGTTCCCAGCATGTACAGTGTATTGGACTGAAGAGGATCTACTGTTCTTGTCAGTTTCTTAAGCAGAATTGAACTAAATATGGCCGTATTTGTAGGAAGCACAGTAATTTTGTTCTGAGCAAACTCACTGTTCTGGCCCTATGGGAAACACAGTAGAGTAGAAGAGTGCTCTTTTCTCAAAAGCTGAGTGTGTTTCTTGTAAGGAGAGCTAGCGTTTGTTTCCCAGTCCTAAATGGAGTTGAATCACATGCAGTTTTTGGTACTACGATCAAGAGTTGTTTTCTGGTAAGGAAATTCACTATTACGCTTCCATTTCCATACACAGTGCAAATAGCACTCGCATCTGTTCCCAGGAAGTACAGTGTATTGGACTGAAGCGGAGCTACTGTTCTTGTCAGTTTGCTAAGCAGAGTTGAACTAGATATGGCCCCTGTGTGTAGGAAGCACAGTTCTTTTGTTCTGAGCAAGCTCACTGTTCGGATCACATAGGAAACACAGAAGAGTAGAAGAGTGCTCTTTTCTCAAAAGCAGAGTGTGTTTCTTGTAAGGCGAGCTAGTGTTTGTTCCCCAGTCAGAAATGGAGTTGAATCCCATGCAGTTTTTGTTCCTTAGAGGAAGAGGTGTTTTCTGATAAGAAGAGTCACTATTGCGCTCCTATTTCTCTGCACAGTAAAAATAGGACTCGCATCTGTTCCCAGCTAGTACAGTGTATTGGACTGAAGAGGAGCTACCGTTCTTGTCAGTTTCCTAAGCAGAGTTAAACTAGATATGGCCCGTGTGTGTAGGAAGCACAGTTCTTTTTTTCTGAGCAAGCTCACTGTTCAGACCCCATAGGAAACACAGTAGAGCAGAAGAGTGCTCTTTTCTCAAAAGCAGAGTGTGTTTCTTGTAAGGCAAGCTAGCGTTTGTTTCCCAGTACTAAATGGAGTTGAAACACATCCTGTTTTTGGTTATACGAGCAAGAGTTGTTTTCTGGTAAGGAAAGTCACTATTGCGCTCCCATTGTCAGACACAGGGCAAATAGCACTGGCGTCTGTTCTCAGCATGTACAGTGTATTGGACTGAAGAGGATCTACTGTTCTTGTCAGTTTCCTAAGCAGAATTGAACTAGATATGGCCGTATTTGTTGGAAGCACAGTTCTTTTGTTCTGAGCAAACTCACTGTTCTGGCCCTATAGGAAACACAGTAGAGTAGAAGAGTGCTCTTTTCTCAAAAGCAGAGTGTGTTTCTTGTAAGGCGAGCTAGCGTTTGTTTCCCAGTCCTAAATGGAGTTGAATCAAATGCAGTTTCTGGTCCTACCAGCAAGAGTTGTTTTCTGGTAAGGAAAGTCACTATTGCGCTCCCATTTCCATACACAGTGCAAATAGCACTCGCATCTGTTCCCAGCAAGTGGAGTGTATTGGACTGAAGCGGAGCTACTGTTCTTGTCAGTTTCCTAAGCAGAGTTGAACTAGATATGGCCCCTGTGTGTAGAAAGCACAGTTCTTTTTTTCTGAGCAAGCTCACTGTTCGGACACCATAGGAAAAACAGTCGCGTAGAAGAGTGCTCTTTTCTCAAAAGCAGAGTGTGTTTCATGTAAGGCAAGCTAGCGTTTGTTTCCCAGTCCTAAATGGAGTTGAAACACATGCAGTTTATTGTCCTACGAGCAAGAGTTGTTTTCTGGTAAGAAGAGTCACTATTGTGCTCCCATTGTCATACACAGGGCAAATAGCACTGGCGTCTGTTCCCAGCATGTACAGTGTTGGACTGAAGAGGATGTACTGTTCTTTTCAGTTTCCTAAGCAGAACTGAACTAGATATGGCCGTATTTGTATGAAGCACAGTTCTTTTGTTCTAAGCAAGCTCACTCTTCTGGCACTATAGGAAACACAGTAGAGTAGAAGACTGCTCGTTTCTCAAAAGCAGAGTGTGTTTCTTGTAAGGCGAGCTAGCGTTTGTTTCCCAGTCCTAAATGTAGTTGAATCACATGCAGTTTTTGGTCTTACGAGCAAGAGTTTTTTTTCTGGTAAGGAAAGACACTATTGCGCTCCCTATGCTATACACAGTGCAAATGACACTCGCGTCTGTTCCCAGCAAGTACAGTGTATTGGACTGAAGCGGAGCTACTGTTCTTGTCAGTTTCCTAAGCAGAGTTGAACTAGATATGGCCAGTGTGTGTAGGAAGCACAGTTCTTTTTTCTGAGCAAGCTCAATGTTCGGACCCAATATGAACCACAGTAGAATAGAAGACTGCTCTTTTCTCAAAAGCAGAGTGTGTTTCTTGTAAGGCGAGCTAGCGTTTGTTTCCCAGTCCTAAATGGAGTTGAATCACATGCAGTTTTTTGTTCTATGAGCAAGTGTTGTTTTCTAGTAAGGAAAGTCACTATTGCGCTCCCTTTGCCATACACAGTGCAAATAGCACTCGCATCTGTTCCCAGCAAGTACAGTGTATTGAACTGAAGAGGAGCTACTGTTCTTGTCACTTTCCTAAGCAGAGTTGAACTAGATATGACCCATGTGTGTAGGAAGCACAGTTCTTTTGTTCTCAGCAAGCTCACTGTTCGGACACCATATGAACCACAGTGAAATAGAAGACTGCTCTTTTCTCAAAAGCAGAGTGTGTTTCTTGTACGGCGAGCTAGCGTTTGTTTCCCAGTCCTAAATGGAGTTGAATCTCATGCAGTTTTTGGTCCTACGAGCAAGAGTTTTTTACTCGTAAGCAAAGTCACTATTGCGCTCCCATTGCCATACACAGTGCAAATAGCACTCGCGTCTGTTCCCAGCAAGTACAGTGTATTGGACTGAAGAGGAGCTACTGTTCTTGTCAGTTTCCTAAGCAGAGTTGAACTAGATATGTCCCGTGTGTGTAGGAAGCACAGTTCTTTTGTTCTGAGTAAGCTCAATGTTCGGACCCCATATGA